>NW_027362774.1:5992500-6257500 GCF_046119375.1 Phyllobates terribilis
ATTCTTGTACATAGGGGACAGTATTATAGTAGATATATTCTGGTACATAGGGGCAGTATTATAGTAGTTATATTCTTGTACATAGGGGACAGTATTATAGTAGTTATATTCTTGTACATAAGAGCAGTATTATAGTAGTTATGTTCTTGTACGTAGGAGCAGTATTATAGTAGTTATATTCTTGTACATAGGAGCAGTATTATAGTAGTTATATTCTTTTACATCGGGGGCATTATTATAGTAATTATATTCTGGTACATAGGGGCAGTATTATAGTAGTTATATTCTAGTACATAGGGGACAGTATTATAGTAGTTATATTCTTGTACATAAGAGCAGTATTATAGTAGTTATGTTCTTGTACATAGGGGGCAGTATTGTGGTAGTTATATTCTTATACATAGGGGCAGTATTATAACAGTTATATTTTTGTACATAGGGGACAGTATTATAGTAGTTATATTCTGGTACATAGGGGCAGTATTATAGTAGTTATATTCTTGCACATAGGGGACAGTATTATATTAGTTATATTCTTGTACATAGGAGCAGTATTATAGTAGTTATATTCTTGTACGTAGGAGCAGTATTATAGTAGTTATATTCTTGTACGTAGGAGCAGTATTATAGTAGTTATATTCTTGTACATAGGGGCAGTATTATAGTAGTTATATTCTTGTACATAGGGAGCAGTATTATAGTAGTTATATTCTTGTACGTAGGAGCAGTATTATAGTAGTTATATTCTTGTACATAGGGGCAGTATTATAATAGTTATATTCTTGTACATAGGAGCAGTATTATAGTAGTTATATTCTTGTACATAGGGAGCAGTATTATAGAAGTTATATTCTTGCACATAGGGAACAGTATTATAGTAGTTATATTCTTGTACATAGGAGCAGTATTATAGTTGTTATATTCTTGTACATAGGGGCAGTATTATAGCAGTTATATTCTTGTACATATGGGGCAGTATTATAGTAGTTATATTCTTGTACATAGGATCAGTATTATAGTAGTTATATTCTTGTACATAGGGGCAGTATTATAATAGCTATATTCTTGTACATAGGAGCAGTATTATAGTAGTTATATTCTTGTACATAGGAGCAGTATTATAGTAGTTATATTCTTGTACATAGGAGAAGTAATATAGTAGTTATATTCTTGTACATAGGGAGCAGTATTATAGTAGTTATATTCTTGTACATAGGAGCAGTATTATAGTAGTTATATTCTTGTACATAGGAGCAGTATTAAAGCAGTTATATTCTTGTACATAGGAGCAGTATTATAGTAGTTATATTCTTGTACATAGGAGGAGTATTATAGTAGTTATATTCTTGCACATATGGGGCAGTATTATATTAGTTATATTCTTGTACATAGGAGGAGTATTATAGCAGTTATATTCTTGTACATAGGAGCAGTATTATAGTAGTTATATTCTTGTACATAGGAGCAGTATTATAGTAGTTATGTTCTTGTACATAGGGAGCAGTATTATAGTAGTTATATTCTTGTACATAGGAGTAGTATTATAGTAGTAATATTCTTGTACATAGGAGCAGTATTATAGTAGTTATGTTCTTGTACATAGGGGGCAGTATTATAGTAGTTATACTCTTGTACATGGGGGGCAGTATTATAGTAGTTATATTCTTGTACATAGGGGGCAGTATTATAGTAGTTATATTCTTGTACATAGTGGGCAGTATTATAGTAGTTATATTCTTGTACATTGGAGCAGTATTATAGTAGTTATATTGTTGTACATAGGAGCAGTATTATAGTAGTTATATTCTTGTACATAGGAGCAGTATTATAGTAGTTATATTCTTGTACATAGGGGGCAGTATTATAGTAGTTATATACTTGTACATAGGGGGCAGTATTATAGTAGTTATATTCTTGTACATAGGGGACAATATTATAGTAGTTATATTCTGGTACATAGGGGCAGTATATAGTAGTTATATTCTTGTACATATGGGCAGTATTATAGTAGTTATATTCTTGTACATAGGTCAGTATTATAGTAATTATATTCTTGTACATAGGAGCAGTATTATAGTAGTTATATTCTTGTACATAGGAGCAGTATTATAGTAGTTAAATTCTTGTACATAGGGGACAGTATTATAGTAGTTATATTCTGGTACATAGGGGCAGTATTATAGTAGTTATATTCTTGTACATAGGGGACAGTATTATAGTAGTTATATTCTTGTACATAAGAGCAGTATTATAGTAGTTATGTTCTTGTACGTAGGAGCAGTATTATAGTAGTTATATTCTTGTACATAGGAGCAGTATTATAGTAGTTATATTCTTGTACATAGGGGGCAGTATTATAGTAGTTATATTCTAGTACATAGGGGACAGTGTTATAGTAGTTATATTCTTGTACATAAGAGCAGTATTATAGTAGTTATGTTCTTTTACATAGGGGGCGGAATTGTAGTAGTTATATTCTTATACATACGGGCAGTATTATAACAGTTATATTTTTGTACATAGGGGACAGTATTATAGTAGTTATATTCTGGTACATAGGGGCAGTATTATAGTAGTTATATTCTTGCACATAGGGGACAGTATTATAGTAGTTATATTCTTGTACGTAGGAGCAGTATTATAGTAGTTATATTCTTGTACGTAGGAGCAGTATTATAGTAGTTATATTCTTGTACATAGGGGCAGTATTATAGTAGTTATATTCTTGTACATAGGGAGCAGTATTATAGTAGTTATATTCTTGTACGTAGGAGCAGTATTATAGTAGTTATATTCTTGTACATAGGGGCAGTATTATAGTAGTTATATTCTTGTATATAGGGGACAGTTTTATAGTAGTTATATTCTTGTACATAGGGAGCAGTATTATAGTAGTTATATTCTTGTACGTAGGAGCAGTATTATAGTTGTTATATTCTTGTACATAGGAGCAGTATTATAGTAGTTATATTCTTGTACATAGGAGCAGTATTATAGTAGTTATATTCTTGTACATAGGGGCAGTATTATAGTAGTTATATTCTTGTACATAGGGAGCAGTATTATAGTAGTTATATTCTTGTACGTAGGAGCAGTATTATAGTAGTTATATTCTTGTACATAGGAGCAGTATTATAGTAGTTATATTCTTGTACATAGGAGCAGTATTATAATAGTTATATTCTTGTACATAGGAGCAGTATTATAGTAGTTATATTCTTGTATATAGGGGCAGTATTATAGTAGTTATATTCTTGTACATACGTGGCAGTATTATAGTTGTTATATTCTGGTACATAGGGGCAGTATTATAGTAGTTAAATTCTTGTACATAGGAGCAGTATTATAGTAGTTATATTCTTGTACATAGGGGCAGTATTATAGTAGCTATATTCTTGTACATAGGAGCAGTATTATAGTAGTTATATTCTTGTACATAGGGGCAGTATTATAGTAGCTATATTCTTGTACATAGGGGACAGTATTATAGTAGTTATATTCTTGTACATAGGCGCAGTATTATAGCAGTTATATTCTTGTACATAGGGGCAGTATTATAGTAGTTATATTCTTGTACATGGGAGCAGTATTATAGTAGTTATATTCTTGTACATAGGGGGCAGTATTATAGTAGTTATATTCTTGTACATAGGAGCAGTATTATAGTAGTTATATTCTTGTACATAGGAGCAGTATTATAGTAGTTATATTCTTGTACATAGGAGCAGTATTATAGTAGCTATATTCTTGTACATAGGGGACAGTATTATAGTAGTTATATTCTTGTACATAGGGGCAGTATTATAGTAGTTATGTTCTTGTACATAGGGGGCAGTATTATAGTAGTTATATTCTTATACATAGGGGCAGTATTATAGCAGTTATATTCTTGTACATAAGGGACAGTATTATAGTAGTTATATTCTGGTACATAGGGGCAGTATTATAGTAGTTATATTCTTGCGCATAGGGGACGGTATTATAATAGTTATATTCTTGTACATAGTAGCAGTATTATAGTAGTTATATTCTTGTACATAGGGAGCAGTATTATAGTAGTTATATTCTTGTACATAGGGGGCAGTATTATATTTGTTATATTCTGGTACATAGGGGCAGTATTATAGTAGTTATATCCTTGCACATAGGGGACAGTATTATAATAGTTATATTCTTGTACATAGGAGCAGTATTATAGTAGTTATATTCTTGTACATAGGGGCAGTATTATAGTAGTTATATTCTTGTACATCCATGGCAGTATTATAGTTGTTATATTCTGGTACATAGGGGCAGTATTATAGTAGTTATATTCTTGTACATAGGAGCAGTATTATAGTAGTTATATTCTTGTACATAGGGGCAGTATTATAGTAGCTATATTCTTGTACATAGGAGCAGTATTATAGTAGTTATATTCTTGTACATAGGGGCAGTATTATAGTAGCTATATTCTTGTACATAGGGGACAGTATTATAGTAGTTATATTCTTGTACATAGGAGCAGTATTATAGCAGTTATATTCTTGTACATAGGGGCAGTATTATAGTAGTTATATTCTTGTACATGGGAGCAGTATTATAGTAGTTATATTCTTGTACATAGGGTGCAGTATTATAGTAGTTATATTCTTGTACATAGGAGCAGTATTATAGTAGTTATATTCTTGTACATAGGAGCAGTATTATAGTAGTTATATTCTTGTACATAGGAGCAGTATTATAGTAGTTATATTCTTGTACATAGGGGCAGTATTATAGTAGTTATATTCTTGTACATAGGGGACAGTATTATAGTAGTTATATTCTTGTACATAGGAGCAGTATTATAGCAGTTATATTCTTGTACATAGGAGCAGTATTATAGTAGTTATATTCTTGTACATAGGGGCAGTATTATAGTAGCTATATTCTTGTACATAGGGGACAGTATTATTGTAGTTATATTCTTGTACATAGGAGCAGTATTATAGCAGTTATATTCTTGTACATAGGGGCAGTATTATAGCAGTTATATTCTTGTACATAGGAGCAGTATTATAGTAGTTATATTCTTGTACATAGGGGCAGTATTATAGTAGCTATATTCTTGTACATAGGGGACAGTATTATAGTAGTTATATTCTTGTACATAGGAGCAGTATTATAGTAGTTATATTCTTGTACATAGGGTGCAGTATTATAGTAGTTATATTCTTGTACATAGGAGCAGTATTATAGTAGTTATATTCTTGTACATAGGAGCAGTATTATAGTAGTTATATTCTTGTACATAGGAGCAGTATTATAGTAGTTATATTCTTGTACATAGGAGCAGTATTATAGTAGTTATATTCTTGTACATAGGAGCAGTATTATAGTAGCTATATTCTTGTACATAGGGGACAGTATTATAGTAGTTATATTCTTGTACATAGGGGCAGTATTATAGTAGTTATGTTCTTGTACATAGGGGGCAGTATTATAGTAGTTATATTCTTATACATAGGGGCAGTATTATAGCAGTTATATTCTTGTACATAAGGGACAGTATTATAGTAGTTATATTCTGGTACATAGGGGCAGTATTATAGTAGTTATATTCTTGCACATAGGGGACAGTATTATAATAGTTATATTCTTGTACATAGGAGCAGTATTATAGTAGTTATATTCTTGTACATAGGGAGCAGTATTATAGTAGTTATATTCTTGTACATAGGGGGCAGTATTATAGTTGTTATATTCTGGTACATAGGGGCAGTATTATAGTAGTTATATTCTTGCACATAGGGGACAGTATTATAATAGTTATATTCTTGTACATAGGAGCAGTATTATAGTAGTTATATTCTTGTACATAGGGGCAGTATTATAAGAGCTATATTCTTGTACATAGGGGACAGTATTATAGTAGTTATATTCTTGTACATAGGCGCAGTATTATAGCAGTTATATTCTTGTACATAGGGGCAGTATTATAGTAGTTATATTCTTGTACATGGGAGCAGTATTATAGTAGTTATATTCTTGTACATAGGGGGCAGTATTATAGTAGTTATATTCTTGTACATAGGAGCAGTATTATAGTAGTTATATTCTTGTACATAGGAGCAGTATTATAGTAGTTATATTCTTGTACATAGGAGCAGTATTATAGTAGTTATATTCTTGTACATAGGGGCAGTATTATAGTAGTTATATTCTTGTACATACGTGGCAGTATTATAGTTGTTATATTCTGGTACATAGGGGCAGTATTATAGTAGTTATATTCTTGTACATAGGAGCAGTATTATAGTAGTTATATTCTTGTACATAGGGGCAGTATTATAGTAGCTATATTCTTGTACATAGGAGCAGTATTATAGTAGTTATATTCTTGTACATAGGGGCAGTATTATAGTAGCTATATTCTTGTACATAGGGGACAGTATTATATTAGTTATATTCTTGTACATAGGCGCAGTATTATAGCAGTTATATTCTTGTACATAGGGGCAGTATTATAGTAGTTATATTCTTGTACATGGGAGCAGTATTATAGTAGTTATATTCTTGTACATAGTGGGCAGTATTATAGTAGTTATATTCTTGTACATAGGAGCAGTATTATAGTAGTTATATTCTTGTACATAGGAGCAGTATTATAGTAGTTATATTCTTGTACATAGGAGCAGTATTATAGTAGTTATATTCTTGTACATAGGAGCAGTATTATTGTAGTTATATTCTTGTACATAGGAGCAGTATTATAGTAGCTATATTCTTGTACATAGGGGACAGTATTATAGTAGTTATATTCTTGTACATAGGGGCAGTATTATAGTAGTTATGTTCTTGTACATAGGGGGCAGTATTATAGTAGTTATATTCTTATACATAGGGGCAGTATTATAGCAGTTATATTCTTGTACATAAGGGACAGTATTATAGTAGTTATATTCTGGTACATAGGGGCAGTATTATAGTAGTTATATTCTTGCACATAGGGGACAGTATTATAATAGTTATATTCTTGTACATAGGAGCAGTATTATAGTAGTTATATTCTTGTACATAGGGAGCAGTATTATAGTAGTTATATTCTTGTACATAGGGGGCAGTTTTATAGTTGTTATATTCTGGTACATAGGGGCAGTATTATAGTAGTTATATTCTTGCACATAGGGGACAGTATTATAATAATTATATTCTTGTACATAGAAGCAGTATTGTAGTAGTTATATTCTTGTACATAGGGGCAGTATTATAGTAGTTATATTCTTGTACATAGGTGGCAGTATTATAGTTATATTCTGGTACATAGGGGCAGTATTATAGTAGTTATATTCTTGTACATAGGAGCAGTATTATAGTAGTTATATTCTTGTACATAGGGGCAGTATTATAGTAGCTATATTCTTGTACATAGGAGCAGTATTATAGTAGTTATATTCTTGTACATAGGGGCAGTATTATAGTAGTTATATTCTTGTACATAGGGGGCATTATTATAGCAGTTATATTCTTGTATATAGTGGGCATTATTATAGTAGTCATATTCTTGTACATAGAAGCAGCATTATAGTAGTAATATTCTTGTACATAGGAGCAGTATTATAGTAGTTATATTCTTGTACATAGAAGCAGTATTATAGTAGCTATATTCTTGTACATTGGAGCAGTATTATAGTAGTTATATTCTTGTACATAGGAGCAGTATTATAGTAGCTATATTCTTGTACATAGGGGACAGTATTATAGTAGTTATATTCTTGTACATAGGGGCAGTATTATAGTAGTTATGTTCTTGTACATAGGGGGCAGTATTATAGTAGTTATATTCTTATACATAGGGGCAGTATTATAGCAGTTATATTCTTGTACATAATGGACAGTATTATAGTAGTTATATTTTGGTTCATAGGGGCAGTATTATAGTAGTTATATTCTTGCACATAGGGGACAGTATTATAATAGTTATATTCTTGTACATAGGAGCAGTATTATAGTAGTTATATTCTTGTACATAGGGAGCAGTATTATAGTAGTTATATTCTTGTACATAGGGGGCAGTATTATAGTTGTTATATTCTGGTACATAGGGGCAGTATTATAGTAGTTATATTCTTCCACATAGGGGACAGTATTATAATAGTTATATTCTTGTACATAGGAGCAGTATTATAGTAGTTATATTCTTGTACATAGGGGCAGTATTATAGTAGTTATATTCTTGTACATTGGTGGCAGTATTATAGTTGTTATATTCTGGTACATAGGGGCAGTATTATAGTAGTTATATTCTTGTACATAGGAGCAGTATTATAGTAGTTATATTCTTGTACATAAGGGCAGTATTATAGTAGCTATATTCTTGTACATAGGAGCAGTATTATAGTAGTTATATTCTTGTACATAGGGGCAGTATTATAGTAGTTATATTCTTGTACATAGGGGGCATTATTATAGCAGTTATATTCTTGTATATAGTGGGCAGTATTATAGTAGTTATATTCTTGTACATAGCGAGCAGTATTATAGCAGTGATATTCTTGTACATAGTAGCAGTATTATAGTAGTCATATTCTTGTACATAGGAGCAGTATTATAGTAGTTATATTCTTGTACATAGAAGCAGTATTATAGTAGCTATATTCTTGTACATTGGAGCAGTATTATAGTAGTTATATTCTTGTACATAGGAGGCAATATTATAATAGTTATATTCTTGTACATAGGGGCAGTTTTATAGTAGTTATATTCTTGTACATAGGGGGCAGTATTATAGCAGTTATATTCTTGTCAGGGGTGGATTAAGAGTAGCAAGGGCCCTGGGCAGTTTAGAAGGCGCACCCACACACACACACACACACACACCTGATGTATCACGTGACATGTCACATGATCCCCTGTGATAGATCATGTGATAGTTCACGTGAAATTAATTTGGCACAATATTATAATAATTTTTTTTAGACTGTGTGCCCACTATGCGTTTTTTAAGCAATTCCGCTGCAGAAACGCTTAAAAACGCTTGGTAGAAGTTTTGCCATGTCCCCCAATGATAATCCGCATGTGGTGTGCACATGCTGCGGAAATTTCCGCTGCGGATTATCATTGCGGAAAAATCTGCAGCACTACTAATTATTTTGCGGAAGCGCGGCGTTTTCGCCGCCATTGACTTGCATTGGAACACAAGGAATCCGCATCACTGTATCTGTACATGTAGAATCCATGCGTTTCAATATGCGGATGGTACCCAGGTTTGGAGAAGAGGAGACTCTCCTCCAGACCCGGGTGCCATAGAACCTGTAAAAAAAGAATAAAATAAAAAAATAAATATCATACTTACCTTCTGATGGCCCCCGGTGTCTTTATCCGATGCGCCCTGGCTTGCCGGCAGCTCGCGATGGTCTGAAAAGGACCTGCCATGACGTCATTTAGTCATGTGACGGGTCACGCGACCGCTGACGTCGGCAGGCCATCAGAAGGTAATTATACATTTATTTTTTACCATTCTTATACGGTCACACTATATATGCCGGTTGCATGGATTTATATAGTGTGACTAAGTTGTCAAGCACTTTCCAAGTGATGCTAAAATCGCTTGTCAATCAGCATGTCCCTGGCAGGAAAAACGCATGTACAATCCGCATGTACAATCCGCATGTACAATCCGCAATGTACAATCCGCATGCACAATCCGCATGTACAATCCGCATGTTTTATTCTGCCAGGGAGATGCAGAAACGCTCAAAAAAAATCCGGAGCATTTCCTCATCGTGGGCACATAGCCTTACATTAATTGTATGACTCAATATTGAGCACACGTAGCCATCTATACACAGCAGCAGGCCGCACGTAGCCATCTATACACAGCAGGAGACCGCACGTAGCCAGCCAACTATACACAGCAGGAGGCCGCATGTAGCCATCTATACACAGCGGGAGGCCGCACGTAGCCATCTATACACAGCGGGAGGCCGCACGTAGCCATCTATACACAGCAGGAGGCGGAACATAGCCATCTATACACAGCGGGAGGCCGCACGTAGCCATCTATACACAGCAGGAGACCGCACGTAGCCAGCCAACTATACACAGCAGGAGGCCGCATGTAGCCATCTATACACAGCGGGAGGCCGCACGTAGCCATCTATACACAGCAGGAGGCGGCACATAGCCATCTATACACAGCAGCAGGCCGCACGTAGCCATCTATACACAGCAGGAGACCGCACGTAGCCAGCCAACTATACACAGCAGGAGGCCGCACGTAGCCATCTATACACAGCGGGAGGCCGCACGTAGCCATCTATACACAGCAGGAGGCGGCACATAGCCATCTATACACAGCGGGAGGCCGCACGTAGCCATCTATACACAGCAGGAGGCCGCACGTAGCCATCTATACACAGCGGGAAACCGTACGTAGCCATCTATACACAGCAGGAGGCCGCATGTAGCCATCTATACACAGCAGGAGGCCGCACGTAGCCATCTATACACAGCAGGAGGCCGCATGTAGCCATCTATACACAGCAGGAGGCCGCACGTAACCATCTATACACAGCAGGAGGCCGCACGTAGCCATCTATACACAGTGGGAGGCCGCACGTAGCCATCTATACACAGCGGGAGGCCGCAAGTAGCCATCTATACACAGCAGGAGGCCGCACGTAGCCATCTATACACAGCAGGAGGCCTCACGTAGCCATCTATACACAGCAGGAGGCCGCACGGCGCCATCTATACACAGCGTGAGGCCGCACGGCGCCATCTATACACAGCGGGAGGCCGCACGACGCCATCTATGCATAGCGGGAGGCCGCATGGTGCCATCTATACACAGCGGGAGGCCGCACGGCGCCATCTATACACAGCGGGAGGCTGCACGGCGCCCCCCCAGAGACAGCAGGAGGCCGCACGGCACCATCTATACTCAGCAGGAGGCCGCACGCAGTCACGCACGCACACAAACATATACAGACATATACATACACGCATAAACACATTTGAAACACAAAAATACATATAAACAGACATCACACAATGATATCTGCCTGCACGCACTCACAGACACACACACTCACCATCCCCCGGCTCGGCTCCAGTCTTCCTACTTTTTTCCGGTGCAGCAGGGCAGGCCGGGTGCGCACTGCGTGAAGTCACAGCTAGCAGACAAGGCCGCGCACAGGGCCGTGTCTCCTAGCTGTGACGCGGCCGGGCCAGCACAGGGAAGTTAACTGCTGCAGTGCTGACCCGGCCGAAGAAGAAGCAGCGGCCATGCGTCGCTGCTGGGGGAGCGGTCTGGGGGCCGCCCCCGCCACTGTCTGCCCGTATGTGCCGCGGCACCGCACATATAATGAGAACAATCTGGCCATAGACACCCTGGAGCCCCGGGCCCCCTGGAGCGTCGGGGCCCCGGGCAGTAGCCCAGATCGTCGTCATTATAATCCGCCTATGATTCTTGTACATAGGGGCAGTATTATGGTAGTTATATTCTTGTACGTAGGAGCAGTATTATAGTAGTTAAATTCTTGTACAAATGAGCAGTATTATAGTAGTTATATTCTTGTACATAGGAGCAGTATTATAAAAGTTATTTTCTTGTATATAGGGAGACGTATTATAATAGTTACTGTATATTCTTGTACATAGGAGCAGTATTATAGTAGTGATATTCTTGCACATAGGAGCAGTATTATAGTAGTTTTATTCTTGTACATAGGAGCAGTATTATAGTAGTAATATTCTTGTACATAGGGGACAGTATTATTGTAGTTATATTCTTGTACATAGGAGCAGTATTATAGTAGTTATATTCTTGTACATAGGAGCAGTATTATAGTAGCTGTATTCTTGTACATAGGGGGCAGTATTATAGTAGTTATATTCTTGGACATAGGGGCAGTATAATAGTAGTTATATTCTTGGACAAAGGGGCAGTATTATAGTAGTTATATTCTTGTACATAGGGGCAGTATTATAGTAGTTATATTCTTGTACATAGGAGCAGTATTATCAAAGTTATTTTCTTGTACATAGGGAGACGTATTATAATAGTTATATTCTTGTACATAGGAGCAGTATTATAGTAGTTATATTCTTGTACATAGGGGGCAGTGTTATAGTAGTTATATTCTTGTACATAGGAGCAGTATTATAGTAGTTATATTCTTGTACATAGGAGCAGTATTATAAAAGTTATTTTCTTGTACATAGGGAGACATATTATAATAGTTATATTCTGGTACATAGGAGCAGTATTATAGTAGTTATATTCTTGTACATAGGAGCAGTTTTATAGTAGTTATTTTCTTGTACATAGGAGCAGTATTATAGTAGTTATATTCTTGTACATAGGGGGCAGTATTATAGTAATTATATTCTTGGACATAGGGGCAGTATTATATTAGGTACATTCTTGTACATAGGGGAAGTATTATAGTAGTTATTTTCTTGTACATAGGAGCAGTATTATAGTAGTTATATTCTTGTACATAGGAGCAGTATTATAGTAGTTATATTCTTGTACATAGGGGGCAGTATTATAGTAATTATATTCTTGGACATAGGGGCAGTATTATATTAGGTACATTCTTGTACATAGGGGAAGTATTATAGTAGTTATATTCTTGTACATAGGAGCAGTATTATAGTAGTTATTTTCTTGTACATAGGAGCAGTATTATAGTAGTTATATTCTTGTACATAGGAGCAGTATTATAGTAGTTATTTTCTTGTACATAGGAGCAGTATTATAGTAGTTATATTCTTGTACATAGGAGCAGTATTATAGTAGTTATATTCTTGTACATAGGGGGCAGTATTATAGTAATTATATTCTTGGACATAGGAGCAGTATTATAGTAGGTACATTCTTGTACATAGGAGCAGTATTATAAAAGTGTAATGCACACGCCTGGGCTGAGCAGCGTGTGAGTGTATATGTAGTGATTCCACTGGACTGTGCCGGAGAGTGAATGCCTGGAGGGGCGTAACTAAGTATTCACTCGATCCGACCAGGGTTGCACAACGGCATACGACGCCAGTGCACCAAGGAGGAACCGAGCAGAGGGACCAGGTGCTACTCCAGGACAGACCCCAGACACGGCTGTTGACCCACACAGGGGAATAAAGGAACAGACAGGTTAGGCTGGCACACAGACTGGTGGGTATAGGCAGGCACGACTCGTATGCAGGCAGGCGGGTATGCAGGCAGGGGGGTACAGGCAAGCATGGCTAGAGTGCAGACAGGGAGGCACTAGCAGGTTGAAACACAGGCGGGATAGGACCCAGTACACACTGGAACTCAGGAACATAACCACAGATGTGGCGGACAAACACAGCAGAGTGAGACCGCCCAGAGTAGTGAGCGAGAGCAGGGCAAGACGAGGCCGCCTAGAGCGGTGAGCGAGAGTAGAGCAGGACGAGGCCGCCTGGAGCGGTGAGCAAGAGTAGAGCAGGACGAGGCCGCCTGGAACGGTGAGCAAGAGTAGAGCAGGTCGAGACTGCCGTAGCGGCGAGCAAAGGGTCAGAGCAGAGCGAGACTGCCGGAGCAGCGAGCAAAGGGTCAGAGCAGAGCGAGACTGCCGGAGCAGCGAGCAAAGGGTCAGAGCAGAGCGAGACTGCCGGAGCAGCGAGCAAAGGGTCAGAGCAGAGCGAGACTGCCGGAGCAGCGAGCAAAGGGTCAGAGCAGAGCGAGACTGCCGGAGCAGCGAGCAAAGGGTCAGAGCAGAGCGAGACTGCCGGAGCAGCGAGCAAAGGGTCAGAGCAGAGCGAGACTGCCGGAGCAGCGATCAAAGGGTCAGAGCAGAGCGAGACTGCCGGAGCAGCGAGCAAAGGGTCAGAGCAGAGCAAGACTGCCGGAGCAGCGAGCAAAGGGTCAGAACAGAGCGAGACTGCCGGAGCAGCGAGCAAAGGGTCAGAGCAGAGCGAGACTGCTGGAGCAGCGAGCAAAGGGTCAGAGCAGAGCGAGACTGCCGGAGCAGCGAGCAAAGGGTCAGAGCAAAGCGAGACTGCCGGAGCAGCGAGCAAAGGGTCAGAGCAGAGCGAGAACCGCAGGAGCGGAGAGCGAGGCAGGGCAGAGGGGACAGGGCTCTGTTCACATGGAACAGACAGGAAGGGAAAGGCAGAACCAGATACCCACAGGGTACTTGCAGTGAAGTAGCGAGTGGACCACAAACTCACAAACGGAAGTACAGTGACAACAAACAGGAGTTAGGTACGAGTTCAGACTCTGCAGAAAAAGGAAAGGTACGGACATAGAGAAAAACAGGAAACAGGCTAGAAGAGTATTCAGACAAGAACAGACACAGTAGCAAGATACAGGAGCGGGTCTAGGTATGCAGCCCCTAGAAGGTGGCAGGAACAGGCTAGGAGCGTGTTCAGACAGGACAGACAAGATACAGGAGCGGGTCTAGGTATGCGGCCCCTAGAAGGCGGAACGAACAGGCAAGGAGCGAGTTCAGACAGGCCTGGAAATACAGCCCCCAGGAAAGGCAGGCAAGCAAACACAGAAAGGGACCTGGCACATTCAGAGTGAAAGAGCACACTGAATGAAACACAATGCTCAGGCATGGATTCCAGGGAGGGGCTAGGTTAAATACCAGGTGACGGACAGCAATAGGCTGAGGACGCACAAGGGGTGTGCCTGCAGCAGCTACAAGAAGCAGGAAGTGATCGGGCGCCACCCTTAAGCAGCAGAAACAGAGGCAAGCAGACAGCATGGAGGGAAGCCAGGCTAGCAGACTGGACTGGAGATCAAGTGCGCGCTCTTGCACAGTGGGAGATGGACCACTATGCAAGGACACCGCCAGGTATGTTACAAAAGTTATATTCTTGTACATAGGGAGACGTATTATAGTAGTTATATTCTTGTACATGGGGGCAGTATTATAGTAGTTATATTCTTGTACATAGCGGCAGTGTTATAGTAGTTATATTCTTGTACATTGGAGCAGTACTATAGTAGTTATATTCTTGTACATAGGGGCAGTATTATAGTAGTTACATTCTTGTACATAGGGAGTAGTATTATAGTAGTTATATTCTTGTACATAGGAGCAGTATTATAGTAGTCATATTCTTGTACATAGGAGCAGTATTATAATAGTTATATTCTTGTACGTAGGGGGTAGTATTATAGTAGTTTTATTCTTGTACATAGGAGCAGTATTATAGTAGTTATATTCTTGTACATGGGAGCAGTATTATAGTAGTTATATTCTTGTACATAGGGGGCAGTATTATAGAAGTTATATTCTTGTACATAGGGGCAGTATTATAGTAGTTATATTCTTGTACATAGGAGCAGTATTATAGTAGTTATATTCTTGTATATAGGGACAGTATTATAGTAGTTATATTCTTGTACATAGGAGCAGTATTATAGTAGTTATATTCTTGTACATAGGAGCAGTATTATAGTAGTTATATTCTGGTACATAGGAGCAGTATTATAGTAGTTATTTTCTTGTACATAGGGGCAGTATTATCGTAGTTATATTCTTGTACATAGGGGACAGTATTATAGTAGTTATATTCTTGTACATAGGGGCAGTATTATAGTAGTTATATTCTTGTACATAGGGGCAGTATTATAGTAGTTATCTTCTTGTACATGGGGGACAGTATTATAGTAGTTATATTCTTGTACATAGGGGCAGTATTGTAGTAGTTATATTCTTGTATATTGGTGGCAGTATTATAGTAGTTATATTCTTGTACATAGGGGCAGTATTATAGAAGTTATATTCTTGTACATAGGGGGCAGTATTATAGTAGTTATATTCTTGTACATAGGAGCAGTATTGTAGTAGTTATATTCTTGTACATAGGAGCAGTATTATAGTAGTTATATTCTTGTACATAGGAGCAGTATTATAGTAGCTATATTCTTGTACATAGGGGGCAGTATTATAGAAGTTATATTCTTGTACATAGGAGCAGTATTATAGTAGTTATATTCTTGTACATAGGAGCAGTATTGTAGTAGTTATATTCTTGTATATTGGTGGCAGTATTATAGTAGTTATATTCTTGTACATAGAAGCAGTATTATAGTAGTTATCTTCTTGTACATGGGGGACAGTATTATAGTAGTTATATTCTTGTACATAGGAGCAGTATTATAGTAGTTATATTCTTGTACATAGGAGCAGTATTATAGCAGTTATATTCTTGTACATAGGGGGCAGTATTATAGTAGTTATATTCTTGTACATAGGAGCAGTATTATAGTAGTTATATTCTTGTACATAGGGGGCAGTATTATAGCAGTTATATTCTTGTACATAGGGGGCAGTATTATAGCAGTTATATTCTTGTACATAGGGGGCAGTATTATAGTAGTTATATTCTTGCACATAGGGGGCAGTATTATAGTAGTTATATTCTTATACATAGGGGCAGTATTGTAGTAGTTATATTCTTGTATATTGGTGGCAGTATTATAGTAGTTATATTCTGGAACACTAATCGCAGAATCAGCTTAGTTTTTTTTTTGCACAATTACTTAGATGTCTTGTTAAGTATTTTTCTTTTCTCTTGAATAAAACATATAATCAGTTTTTTTATGGACACAATTAGTTCCTTCCACCTATGAAATGAATTCTTCAGTCTCCATCGCTCTATTTGAATCTCTCCTCTTTAAGCTGCTGAGGATCTTTCATCTGCTCCCAGGAGAATGACTGGAACCGTTCTCTCATTTTTACATTCCTCTTGCTGAGCAGCGGAGCTTGATTAAGAAGGATTTATGAAACCGACACCGTTTGGGAACCAATGTTTCATCTCCAACCTTGTATTTTTTTCTTGAGATTACATTTGGCAAACACACTATTAGTGAAGTGTTTAAGATGTGATCAGTCGCCCGTGTGATCGGCTGCATAGCTTAGTAGTTTCATATCGTGCCATATATAAAAGTCGCTAAATATAACAGCGCTGATTGTCACTGATCATCAGTGAAATAAATTTGTTGGCGTGAATGAGAATCGAGTGATATTGTATAACCATTTTGGAGGTCATATATTCATTATATCTATCTAGTCTCTGAATCTATGATTCTATGATTACACATTAATGGCATCTGTACTTTCTCGAAACTTTATATAAATTAATAGTACAGACAATTCTAAGAGACTTTGTAATATATCTTATAAGACAAATCTGCTACTTTTTCCACTTATGAGCCTCTTCTTCTCCTTTTTCCAAACTCATCAGTGGATGTAAAGTGTTTGATTAGGAATCCTTTAATACTCTATGGAGATGAGAGATGGGAGGAGAAGTGAGGAGCAGAGTGATAAAACAGGCAGGGTGGGACACAGAAAGATCATACTGAGCTTGCTAACAAGTGTTTACCTCATCCTAGAGCTGGATTCACATCCACACAGCTCAGTGCTATTGATAAAGATGTTGGGTTGTTTTTTTATTGCATTGTTTAGGTAGGGGAGGTGTCCAAAAGAAACAATTCTTACCTTTATGTGTATATATTTATCTTGGTGTTTACTATATGGCTTAACTAATTGTATATTTTAATAGGTCTGACTTTTACGGGCTAAATATATATTTTTTGTGTTCTTTTCCTTTCTTTATTTTTAATAAGGGAAAAGGGAGGGGGTGAATGGTTGGAACATTTTACTATTTTTAAAAACTTATAGTTTTATTTTTTACAATCCTTGATCCTGTGATCGCCTGATTGCTTTTACTGTACAGTGGGGAAAATAAGTATTTGATACATTCCCGATTTTGCAAGTTTTCCCACTTACAAAGAATGGAGAGGTCTGTAATTTTTATTCTAGGTACACTTCACCTGTGAGAGACAGAATGTAAACATAAAAATCAAAAAATGACAATCTATGATTTCTACATAATTAATTTGCGTTTTTATAGCATTAAATTAGTATTTGATCACCGACCAACCAGTAAGAATTCTGGCTCTCACAGTCCTGTTAGTTTTTCTGTAAGAAGTCCTCCTACTCTGCACTCATTACCTGTATTAATTGCACCTGTTTGAACTCGTTACCTGGATAAAAGACACATTTCCACACACTCAATAAATCATACTCCGACCTCTCCACCATGATCAAGACCAAAGAGCTGTCTAAGGACACCAGGGACAAAATTGTAGACCTGCACAAGGTTGGGATGGGCTACAGGACAATAGGCAAGCAGCTTGGTGAGAAGGCAACAACTGTTGGCACAATTATTGGAAAATAGAAGACACATAAGATAACTGTCAGTCTTCCTCGGTCTGGGGCTCCAACTAAGATCTCACCTTGTGGTATAAGGATGATTCTGAGAAAGGTCAGGAATCAGCCCAGAAGTACATGGGAGGACTTGGTCAATGACCCGATGAGAGCTGGGACTACAGTCTCAAACATTACCATTAGTAACACACTACACCTTTATGGATTAAAATTCTGCAGGGCACGCAAGGTCCCGTGGCTCATACCAGCACATGCCCAGACCCGTTTGAAGTTTGCCAGTGACCATCTGGATGATCCAGAGGAGGCATGGGAGAAGGTAATGTCGTCAGATGAGACCAAAATATAATTTTTTGGTGTCAACTCCACTCGCCGTGTTTAGAGGAAAAAGAAGGAGGAGCACAACCCCAAGAACACCATCCCAATCGTGAAGCATGATGGGGGAAACATCATACTTTGGGCGTGATTTTCTGCAAAAGGGACATGACAACAGCACCGTATTGAATGGCCAGTCTCCAGACCTGAACCCAATAGAAAATCTTTGGAGGGAGATGAAACTCAATGTTGCTCAGCGACAGCCCCGAAACCTGAAAGATCTGGAGAAGATCTGTATGGAGGAGTGGGCCAAAATCCCTGCTGCAGTGTGTGCAAACCTGGTCAAGAGCTACAGGAAACGTCTGACCTCTGTAACTGCAAACAAAGGTTTCTGTACCAAATATTAAGTTCTGTTTTTCTATTGTATCAAATACTTATTTTATCTTATTTATCTATCTATCCATCATCTGTTATCTATGTATTATGTATCTATTATCTATCTATCTATTATCTATCTATCTATTATCTATCTATTATCTATCATATATCTATTATCTATCTATTTATCTATTATCTATCTATTATCTATCTATGATCTATCTATTTATCTATTTTCAATCTATTATCTATCTATCTATTATCTATCTATCTATTATCTATCTATCATCTATCTATTATCTATCTATTTATCTATTATCTATCTATTATCTATCTATCTATTATCTATCTATTTTCTATCTATTATCTATCTATCTATTATCTATCTATTATCTATCTATTATCTATCATCTATTATCTATCTATTTTCTATCTATTATCTATTTATCTATTATCTATCTATCTATTATCTATCTATCATCTATCTATTATCTATCATCTATTATCTATCATCTATCTATTATCTATCATCTATCTATTATCTATCTATCTATTATCTATCTATTATCTATCATTTACCTATTATCTACAAATTATCTATCTATCTACTGTATCAATCTATCATCTATCTATTATCTATCTATTATCTATCTATCTATCTATTATCTATCTATTATCTATCTATCATCTATCTATCATCTATCTATTATCTATCTATTATCTATCTATTATCTATCAATTATCTATCTATTATCTATCTATTATCTATCTATTATCTATAATCTATCTATTATCTATGTATTATCTATCTATCTATCTATTATCTATCTATTATCTATCTATCATCTGTCTATTATCTATCATCTATCTATTATCTATTATCTATGTATTATTTATTTATCTATTATCTATCTATTATCTATCTATCTATTATCTATTATCTATCTATTATCTATGTATTATCTATCTATCTATCTATCTATTATCTATCTATTATCTATCTATCATCTGTCTATTATCTATCATCTATCTATTATCTATTATCTATGTATTATCTATTTATCTATTATCTATCTATTATCTATCTATCTATTATCTATTATCTATCTATTATCTATGTATTATCTATCTATCTATCTATTATCTATCTATTATCTATCTATCATCTGTCTATTATCTATCATCTATCTATTATCTATTATCTATGTATTATCTATTTATCTATTATCTATCTATTATCTATCTATTATCTATCTATGATCTATCTATTTATCTATTTTCAATCTATTATCTATCTATCTATCTATTATCTATCTATCTATTATCTATCTATTATCTATCTATTATCTATCATCTATCTATTATCTATCTATTTATCTATTATCTATCTATTTATCTATCTATTATCTATCTATTTTCTATCTATTATCTATCTATCTATTATCTATCTATTATCTATCATCTATTATCTATCTATTATCTATCATCTATTATCTATCATCTATCTATTATCTATCTATCTATTATCTATCTATTATCTATCTATCTATTATCTATCATCTATCTATTATCTATCATCTATCTATTATCTATCATCTATTATCTATCATCTATCTATTATCTATTATCTATCTATTATCTATCATCTATTATCTATCTATTATCTATCTATTATCTATCTATTATCTACATATTATCTATCTATCTACTGTATCAATCTATTATCTATCTATTATCTATCTATCTATCTATCTATTATCTATCTATTATCTATCTATCTATTATCTATCTATTATCTATCTATAATCTATCTATTATCTATCATCTATCTATTATCTATCTATTATCTATCTATTATCCATCTATCTATTATCTATCTATTATCTATCTATCTATCTATCTATTATCTATCTATTATCCATCTATTATCCATCTATCTATCTATTATCTATCTATTATCCATCTATCTATCTATTATCTATCTATCTATTATCTATCTATTATCCATCAATTCTATCTATTATCTATCTATTATCTATCTATCTATCCCTCTATCTATCTATCTATTATCTATCTATCTATCTATTATCTATCTATCTATTATCTATCTATCTATTATCTATCTATTATCTATCTATTATCTATCTATCTATTATCTATCTATTATCTATCTATCTATTATCTATCTATAATCTATCATCTATTATCTATCATCTATCTATTATATATCATCTATCTATTATCTATCTATTATCTATCTATCTATTATCTATCTATTATCTATCATTTACCTATTATCTACATATTATCTATCTATCTACTGTATCAATCTATCATCTATCTATTATCTATCTATCTATTATCTATCTATCTATTATCTATCTATTATCTATCTATCATCTATCTATCATCTATCTATTATCTATCTATTATCTATCTATCTATTATCTATCTATTATCTATCTATCATCTGTCTATTATCTATCATCTATCTATTATCTATTATCTATGTATTATCTATTTATCTATTATCTATCTATTATCTATCTATCTATTATCTATTATCTATGTATTATCTATTATCTATGTATTATCTATCTATCTATCTATTATCTATCTATTATCTATCTATCATCTGTCTATTATCTATCATCTATCTATTATCTATTATCTATCTATCTATTATCTATTATCTATGTATTATCTATTTATCTATTATCTATCTATTATCTATCTATCTATCTATTATCTATCTATGATCTATCTATTTATCTATTTTCAATCTATTATCTATCTATCTATCTATTATCTATCTATCTATTATCTGTCTATTATCTATCTATTATCTATCATCTATCTATTATCTATCTATTTATCTATTATCTATCTATTTATCTATCTATTATCTATCTATTTTCTATCTATTATCTATCTATCTATTATCTATCTATTATCTATCTATTATCTATCATCTATTATCTATCTATTATTTATCATCTATTATCTATCATCTATCTATTATCTATCATCTATCTATCTATCTATTATCTATCTATTATCTATCATCTATCTATTATCTATCATCTATTATCTATCATCTATCTATTATCTATTATCTATCTATTATCTATCATCTATCTATTATCTATCATCTATTATCTATCTATTATCTATCATTTACCTATTATCTACATATTATCTATTTATCTACTGTATCAATCTATTATCTATCTATTATCTATCTATCTATTATCTATCTATTATCTATCTATCTATTATCTATCTATTATCTATCTATCATCTATCTATTATCTATCTATTATCTATCTATTATCTATCTATCTATTATCTATCTATCTATCTATTATCTATCTATCTATTATCTATCTATTATCTATCTATTATCTATCATCTATCTATTATCTATCTATTATCTATCATCTATCTATTATCTATCTATCTATCTATCTATTATCTATCTATCTATTATCTATCTATCTATCCATCTATCTATCTATCTATCTATCTATTATCTATCTATCTATCTATCTATTATCTATCTATCTATTATCTATCTATTATCTATCTATTATCTATCTATCTATCTATCTATCTATCTATTATCTATCTATCTATTATCTATCTATTATCTATCTATCTATCTATCTTTCCAGCTGTTTTCTTCCAGTAATAATCTGATGTAATTAATTAGACAACTTGCATGTTAATGAGATGAATTACAGAACAGGTTTGATGTAACATTGGTGTTTGGAGAATCTTCTCCTTATTGATTTCCTTGGAGTTTTCCGGCCTCTCGGCCGCCTGGAATAACATGTGTTTCATATTCTGGTTGTTCGTTATTTGCATTTTCCTGGAATAGTAATATCAGGATCTCACATATTACACCTGAATTGTGCGTTTCTGGGAGAGGATTTGACGTCCATGCTGCAGATCTCATTCCTCGCGGCAGTTATGGATCCTGGTGACAGAAATGTTACTTTTTTATCTTGAAATCTCTTTTTTGGGGGGGTCTGAAGCTTAGAATATTCTTGCTCCATATGGATCCTTTGGAGCATCTTTCAGCGGATGCTGAGTGCTGTAGTCTCTTTAGTCAATATTATTCCATTGGGGTCCGTATAGTGAAGCATTGGCTAAAATTTGTTGTTTTTGTTACTTTTTTGTCTATTTGCTTCAGTTTTGGAACAAATGAGGCATCAAAAATCTGGATGTAAATTCTGTGACGGCAGCGATGTTTTCTCCGCTTTCCATCTAAATAGTTCAAAGACATTTTCTAAGAAATTAACTTCATTTGGAGAAAAAATAAAGTCCCGTATTGCTGCGTCCCTGTGAATCTTGTCTGAGGCTTCTGGTAAAAATGCACCAAATTTTGTGGTTAAATGGTGGAATTACCAAAATCTACATGTTCCCCCAATGGAAGCCGTGGTAAGTGACCATATGATCGCTGAAAAAGTCCCACAGGATTAGAATTTTTGCAACAGTGGTAAGCGATCTCACAACCAGTTTCCATTAGTAATCTTGTAAAATTGAACGTTGCCATGTAGGACCAGCCTAAGGACGAGAATGGAAGGAAGATAGAAAAGGGAGGAGGAAGCAAGACAGAGAGGAAGAAGGAAGGAAGAAAGGGAAAGAGAAAGGAGGAAAAGGAGAAGGAAGGGGCAGAGACAATGAGAAGGAAGAGAAAAAAAGGAAGGAACAGAAAGAAGAGGAAGAAGGAAATGAAGAGACAAATAAAAGGAAAGATAAAAGAGGAAGGAACAGAGGGAAGAAAAAGAAGGAATGGAAAGAGACAAATGGGATAGAAGAGAACAAGAAGAAGGCAGAAGAAGGATGAAGAAGGAAGAAGGGACAGAAGGAGAAAGAAGAAGGAAAGGACGGAGAGAGGGTGTAGGAAAGGAAAAGGGAAGGAGAGAGTGAGGAAAATGAAGGAAGGGACAGTGGGAGAAAGAGAGGAGGAAATGACAGAGGGAGGAGGAAGCAAGGCAGCGAGGAAGAAGGAAGGAAGAAAGGGAAAGAGAAAGGAGGAAACGGAGAAGGAAGGGACAGAGGCAATGAGAAGGAAAAGAAAAAAAGGAAGGAACAGAAAGAAGAGGAAGAAGGAAATGAACAGACAAATAAAAGGAAAGATAAAAGAGGAAGGAACAGAGGGAAGAAAAAGAAGGAATGGAAAGAGACAAATGGGATAGAAGAGAAAGGAAAAGATGGAAGAAGAAGAAGGCAGAAGAAGGAAGAAGGGACAGAAGGAGAAAGAAGAAGGAAAGGACGGAGAGAGGGTGGAGGAAAGGAAAAGGGAAGGAGAGAGTGAGGAAAATGAAGGAAGGGACAGTGGGAGAAAGAGAGGAGGAAATGACAGAGGGAGAAGGAAGGGATATAAGGGAAAAGGAGGGGAAAGGGAAAAGAGAGGGAGGAGATATGGAGAAATAAGGGACAGATGGAGGGAAGAGTAGAAGGGAACACAGAGGAAGGGAGAGGAAAGGAACAGAGAAAAAGAGTAGAAAGAAACAGAAGGAGGGATGAAAAGAGAGAAGGAATGGACAGAGGGTGAGAATAGAAGAAGGACAGAGCAAGGGAAGGGGATGAAGGGAAGAAGGAAGGGTTAGAATCATGAGAAAGAGGAAAGGGATGAGATATGAGGAGGAAAAGGAGAAAGAAGGGTCAAATGAAGGGAAAAGGAAAGATGCATAGAAGGAGAAGGACAGAACAGAGGGAAGGAGGAGGGTTAAAGAAAGGAAGAAGGAAAAAGGAAGGGAGACAGAAGGAAGAGAGAATATGCAGAGTAAGAAGAAAAAATGGTCAAATAGCAATGAATGAAGGGAAGAAAGATAGGAGAAAGAGTGGAGGAAAGAGATGGAGAGGCAGAGATAGGGAAGAGGAAAGAAAAAGAAAGAAATAAAGAAGGGAGAGAAAAGGGAGGACGAAAGACAGGAACTGAATAAGAAAATATCATAGGAAGAAAATAAGAGAGCGATGGAGGAGAGAAAGAAGAATTGAAGGATGAGGAAATAAGGGAGAAAGAAAAGTATGAAGGAAGGAATGAGGAAGGAAGGAAAGAAGAATGGAAGGATGGAAGAAAGAAGGAAAGTAAAGAAGACCGGAATTAGAAAACAAGGTAGCTAGATAAGACATGAGGTTTGGAGAGAGGTTAGACGTCATAAAGCGTCACTGTGACTTTTTTTAGGAGTCCTAGTACATATCAGACCTGTCTTCATGCGCTGGCATTTATTATATATAAACACTAATCTTTTCTATATATTTTCCACTTTACGTATCTATTACCCCAATCTGACAAAGTTTAATGAGACCAGAGGGGCACAGTCTCACCAATACTTATGCACTTCTTTGCCTTAGTGATCTGGGGTCATCTCAACCTATATCTTTGATTTGGAGATTAGTTTTTCTAATACAAAACTGGAATATAATGAAAAGAATTCACCACTAGGGGGGAGCTTGCTTCATACTGTTTTTACATTGAACGCAATGATAAAGCAGTATGCAGGGAGCTCCCCCTAGTGGTGGCTGTAGGTAACCAAACTTTTTTTTATCTCTAAGCAGGGGAGATTTTGTGCTTTGTTTCATGAAAGGGGAAGGTCTGACTGTTCTAAACATATATTAAAAAATGTAAGCAACGTTCACATTAAATCTTAATACTATTTTAAAATCTTTTATACTATGTCATTTTATAATTTTTTTTTAATATTTTTCCGTTCAGATGGCTGCAATTTACATGACGTTTTTTTTTTATTTATTTTTTTATTTTTTTAAATAATGTAGAAGCGCGTTTCACATTCCTTCTCTTAGAAATTGTCAAGGCTAATTTTATACCGGGCTGAATACCGAAACAAAATTCCCGACGGATTTTTACAAAGGTCAAATAAGATCATTGAGAATCAATGGCGCATCCATTGTAGTGTCATTCTCGCTCGCTATTTATTAAATGTAGAAAAAACAGGAGAATTCCAAACAAATATGATTCTCCGTCATTTATATTGGACTAGGACGAGTGACATTGTGGTGACATTAAGCTGTAGAGAAAAATAAAAAAAAAATCCATTATTTATATACTGGAGATAAAGTAACAAATCCATGGGAGAGTATAGGAAATGCACACTTAATATCTGATAATCAGGGAGGATTTATAGCACTGGTGACAGCGAGTCAGGCCGGGCTTTTTCATCATACAGAAGATACAACAAGATGAGAAGATAACAAACCGTATCACAACCAGCGCTGCTTATTTACACTGTAAAGGAACCACAAAATGTCCAATCGTTACAGTGTCCATTTAATACCGCCAACTAGTGACACAATATAATACACACATAGAGCCTCTGTACATTACCCATGTGTTACTACCATGCAATACCACCATATAGTTTACAAATAATGTCACCATATATTGGCCAAATAATACCGCTATTAATGTCACCATATAATGCCGTTCTTTTCCCCATTATATGACTTTTATTATGTATTATTTTTTTTCTTCACCAGATTCCCCTCTGCAGGATCTATCTCTAATTTCAGTTCTCTCTGAGCTAGTGGATGGAAACTAGCTGCTATGATGTCTCCCATGCACAGCACACACAGACATGAGGGATTCCTGCTTTCTGTCTCTATGTAGCAGATGAAGCAGCAGTAGCAGTATACGGAGAACATTTTACCCGGAGTATTGAGCAGTGTAAATGTCAATCCAGCACTGGGATGAGTTAACACACTTCCTAGAAAGCAGAAGTAAAACAGGAGTACTGAGCAGTGTTACTGTGAATCCAGCACTGGGATGAGTTAACACATTTAATAGAAAGCAGGACTAAAACAGGAGTACTGAGCAGTGCAATTATGAATTCAGCAGTGGGATGAGATAGCACACTTGCTAGAAAGCAGGACTCAAACAGGAGTACTGAACAGTGTAATTATGAATCCAGTACTGAGATGAGATAACACACTCGTTAGAAAGCAGTACTGAAACAGGAGTACTGAGCAGTGTAATTGTGAATCCAGCACTGGCATGAGATAACACACTTACTAGAAAACAAGACTAAAACAGGAGTACTGAGCTGTGTAATTGTGAATCCAGCACTGGCATGAGATAACACACTTACTGGAAAACAAGACTAAAACAGGAGTACTGAGCAGTGTAATTGTGAATCCAGCACTGGCATGAGATAACACACTTACTAGAAAACAAGACTAAAACAGGAGTACTGAGCTGTGTAATTGTGAATCCAGCACTGGCATGAGATAACACACTTACTAGAAAACAAGACTAAAACAGGAGTACTGAGCAGTGTAATTGTGAATCCAGCACTGGCATGAGATAACACACTTACTAGAAAACAAGACTAAAACAGGAGTACTGAGCTGTGTAATTGTGAATCCAGCACTGGCATGAGATAACACACTTACTAGAAAACAAGACTAAAACAGGAGTACTGAGCAGTGTAATTGTGAATCCAGCACTGGCATGAGATAACACACTTACTAGAAAACAAGACTAAAACAGGAGTACTGAGCAGTGTAATTGTGAATCCTGCACTGGCATGAGATAACACACAAGACTAAAACAGGAGTACTGAGCAGTGTAATTGTGAATCCAGCACTGGCATGAGATAACACACTTACTAGAAAACAAGACTAAAACAGGAGTACTGAGCTGTGTAATTGTGAATCTGGCACCTGGATGAGATAACACAGGACTAAAGTCTGTGTTTACCAGAATGGATAGAATCACTTTAGGTGGGCTGTGCTGAGGAGCCTTGGAGCTTCAGATAAGGTTTTTATTAGTACCAACACGTTGCGGCCCCAGACCATTGTCTTTCTCAACGTCAAAAATACAAACCAAACCAACTAAAGACTGTGTGACTCTCCTCTTCAAAAATTTTAATAGGCTGCTGTAACCTGATCACTCAGTGAGCTGACAGTCTGTCTTGTCTTGATCAGATTCAGGACAGATTTCAGTAGGTTTTCAGCAAAAAGGCAGAAGAAGTGGCTCTTAAGTGGAGATGCACGTGGCTGTTATGTACACTTACGCCATTTTGCTCTGACAGGTCAATCCTCTTTGCTGTTAACATGTAGAGTTTATAGAGTATATTTTTCAGTTTTTGAAAGCCGCATTGTGGAAAAGAGGTAAGTAAAGGAATCTGCTCCAAACCAGGTAATGTCCAATCAGAAGGTTGCAACAAAATGCTTTAGGTGAAAAATAAAACATCGTCCAGAATGTTTCAAAATCCTCCTGAAGGCTATGTTCACATTGAGCCTTTTTGTTCCATTTTTACAGCAGAAACTGAGCAGAAAATCAATGGTTTTGAGGATTTTTGAGATTTGGAGAGTTTCCGCTCAGTTTTTGCTCCATAGAATAATCATTTCCTGACATTGCCTCCACTTAAAAAACTTTTCTTAAACTTTCAATTCTTATGATGTCGAAGAACAGGACTATCCTTTCCTTGGATTTTGACAACGGAGAGAACAATGGAGAAAATGTTCCAAACTTCATAAAAAGGATACAAATGGCTTACGCAGTTTCCCGAGCAAGGATCAAGGTTAACGGATTAGCTTTGGAATTCTTTGCTGTTCGAGGGGATTGGTTACTCGGAAGTTGACTCGTTTTTTTGCATGGCAAAATATTGAATTTTTCTGATTTTTCGAAATGTCTTGGAGCTGAAAATAAATAAACTTTATGACCCTTATTTCTATATTCCAATACTACAAAGTAGTGGTTGGTAGATTTTGATAAAAAAGCAAAAAATACCGATAATATTGTGCCGTGTGTATTCCATCTCCAAGTTCGGTGAAGACTTAACTTATAAGACTCTAGAAATATATCGAACCTGAATGTAAGACAAGTGAAAGGTCCGCGCCGCCCGCTCCTATTCTTAGTAAAACTGAAAAGCGACTCGTCGTTACGAATGCAATCCCAATAACCACGAGCTTCAACCAGCGCCGCGGCCAGAATTGAATCTGAATCGCCCATTACTCATCCAATCTCAGGTTACATGTTGATAAATGATTCACGTTAGGAGCGGGTTTACCGCTGGTTTTTCTTCTTTGGGTTCTATCATTGTAAAATAGATGACACCGATTTCGTGCGCGGTCACCTGATCTACAGGAACGTGGCGCTTCTCGCAATCACATTTTAATGCAGTCGCAGAAGGGGATTAAACTCCTTTTACAATACTTTTTCTTAAAGAATTTGTTTCTAAGAAGTTTCCTTCTCCTTATCATTCCTTAGTTGGAGGAAAGATTGGCTACGAAAAGTATCGAGAGGAGCCAACATGTCAATGAAATGCATGGACACATCACTGATGTAATACCCTATTTGTCCTGTGGAGGTGCTGTAGGGAAATTGTAAATTCCCTGCCAGCTTTCTATACAGATTACACAGATCACTGGGGGTCCCAGTAATGGAATAACTTATAATTACAAAACGTGCCTGTCGTTTCAGGTGACAGTTCAAGATAACTTGTCATATGACAGAGGAATAACTATTTTTGGACCATTAATTACCTTATTTCTTGAATTTTTCATCAGTTTTACCTTCTTTAGCTGATGTGCAGTTGTCTCTGAGTGAGTGGGTGGAGATGAACTGCTATAATGTCTCCTATATGCAGCACACACAGACAAGAGAGATTCCTGCTCTACTGCCTGTATATATCCTATGAAGCACATGTTCAGCAGCAGCATGGATAATATTATACAGCAATACTGAGCAGTGTAGCTGTGAATCCATCATTGGGGGGAGAAAAACACATGCTACAAAGCAGCAACATGGAGGACACTATACAAAAGTATTAAGTAGTATAGCTGTGAATTCAGCATTGTGGGTGAGAAATACTTGCTACAAAGCAGCAACATGGAGGACACTGTACAGAAGTACTGAGAAGTGTAGTTGTGAATCCAGCATTGGGGGGGGCACTTGATACAAAGCATCAAAAAGGAAGGACACTATACAGAAGTACTGACCAGTGTAGTTGTGAATCCAGCACTGGGGGTGAGAAACACTTGCTACAAAGCAGCAACATGGAGGACACTATGCAGAAGTACTGAACAGTGTAGCTGTGAATTCAGCATTGGGGGGAAAATACTTGCTATAAAGCAACAAAAATAAAGGACACTATACAAAAGTACTGAGCAGTAGCTGTGAATCCAGCATTGAGGGGGATAAATACTTGCTACAAAGCAGTAACAAGGAAGGACACTATACAAAAGTACTGAACAGTGTAGTTGTGAACCAACACTGGGGGTGAGAAACACTTGCTACAAAGCAGCGGCATAGAGAACATTATACAGCAGTACTGAGCAGTGTGGCTATGAATCCTGCACAGGGATGAGATAACACACTTGCTAGAAAGCAGCATCAAAGTCTCTGTGTCTCTCCATAGACTTTAATAGGCTGTTGTAACCTGACCACTCAGTGAGCTGACAGTTTTTCTTGCCTTGTTCAATTGGGATTTTAGTCTGTTTTCCACAAAGGGGAAATAAGTGGCTCATAAGCGGAGATGTATGTAGCTGGTACACACAGCTATGCTATTTTGAGCCATGGGAGGGTTATCCTCTTTGCGCAGTTTTTAGACATTTTTTTTCCCATTTCAGGTTTTGGTAGAAAAAAAGGAAAGTGAAAGCATCTGCTCCAAACCAGGTGGTGACTAATCAAAAAGTTGAAAAAAAAAGAAACGCTACAGGAAAAAAAACTATTCTCTTCCAGAAAAGAAAATTCCTCCAAAACCTCCCCAAAATAAATAATTTCCCCAAAATAGATAATTTCCTGACGGGGTTTCTGCTTGAAACACTTTTCTCATATCTTCAATTCTCCTCCTTGCTTTTGAAGAACAGAATAGGCAGCTGTAACCTGATCTCTCAGTGAGCTGACTGTCTTTCTTGTCTTGGTCATGAAACATTTTAGTAAATGATGAGTTCAAAAGTGAAGTGGCTCATAAGTGGAGAGACGCATCCGTCTGTTTTCAATATCCTTATTTTCACTAATTCTTGTTATTTAGGCTAAGGCTCCTTTGCCATACAGAATAGTGGCAAGTCCCCGATTAAGGCACCAGATTTTCATTAATCCAAGGAAGCAATGATCATCTCAATAAAAAAAAAGAAAAATAAAAGCTAAGTTAGCAACGAAGAAGAAACCTTCCTGACAGTTATGTAGGTCCTTCCTGCTGAGCGCGAGAGAACATTGATTACTTGGGTAGAACACATTGTATCCATTGTCCTTGTATCAGTTCATTTTGAGAAAGATAGAAAACTCCAAGAATATAATGGAATTCACCAGTTATCCTGCACCGGCGAGGACAAGAGGCCATAAATATATTAACAAAACCACCTGGGCAGACAAGAGGTCAGCGCTGCCCAACAATGGAGCCTACAAGCTGCTCTGATGCAGAGATAATTGGCCTTCAGCAAGTGAAGCAGAGGAAGGAAAGAAGCGCTCTACAGTGATCCCGAAGTCAACACCGCCCAGAAAAGAAGGATTTATTTGCTTAGAAACAGAGTATTTTAATGGCAGATCCCCAGCGGTCAACACTTCTTGTAATATTTTTTGTGTAAGTGTCAAAATGTCAAACAGAACAACAATTGGAGCCGGTTAGAATGAATAAGAAATGGTCGCGCTCGACAGCGTCAAACTAAGAGAACAGAGGAGGGGATCTGAGCTCTGTGGATGCTCCGATGTTGGTCTCCATGCAACAAGAAATTAAATGTATCAGACCTGGAAGATTTCTGAATCCAACAGAAGCTGTAAGTAAAAGAACGGAGCCCGGACATTGGGAAGTAGAGATCTCCATCATGGTGCAGAATTGGGGTGAAGGTCCACAAGTCAACATGGTTCAAAATAGCTTTAATACATGTGAGGAATGCCTGTTTCTTTCGCATTCCTCACATGTATTAAAGCTGTCAAACAGTCACAAATCATGCACATGGGAGTGATTCAAACATATCACTGAGTACTCTGAAGATACTCGGTACTCGCCCGAGAATACTCGCCGAAAGGGTTAACCAAACATACTCGCTCATCACTAGTCCTGACTTTTTTGGGGGGGTCATTAGACATCTCACTGACATATTTATGATTTCTATAGAACTGCGGAGCCATTTTGACTTTTCCTCTGGGCTCCACTGGACAAACTATACGGCCTCTGGAAGATTGGAACTGTCACCTACTTCTAGTGATTGGTTGGTGCGGGTGTTACAAAAAGTTAGAAACCCCCAAATTTATACAAACATCATTCAGTGATGGATAGAGAGACAGATAGTGAGATAGAGTGAGCGAGAGGAAAGGAAGCAAGGAAGGAAAAAAAAGAGGGAAGTAAAGAAGGAGAGAAGGAAAGGAAGGAAGAAAAGGAAGGAAGGAAAAAAGAGAGGGAAGCAAATTGAAGGAAGGAAGGAGGGACAGGGAAGGGAGGTTAAGGAAGGAAAGAAGGAGGAAAAAGAAAAAGAAAAAAGGTAGGAAGGAAGGAACAAAGAAAGAGGGAAGGAAGGAAAAAGAGAAAGAAGGCAAGAAGGAGAGAAGGGAAAGGAGGAAGAAAGAAAAATAAGGAAGGAAACAAAAGAGGGAGGCAAAGGAAAGGAAGGAGGGAAGGGAAGGAAGGAAGAAAAAGAAAGAGGAGGTAGAACGGAAAGGAAGCAAGGAAGGAAGAAAGAAAGAAAGAAAGAAGGAAGGAAGGAAATAAACAAAAGGAGAAAAAGAAAAGAAGGAACGAAAGAGGGACTGAAGTGAGGGAAGGAAAAAAGAGAGAGAGGGATAGAAGGAAGGAAAGAAAAAAAGAGAGGTAAGCAAGGAAAAAAAGAAGGAAACAAGAGATGGAAGAAAAGAGAAAAGGAAGGGAAGGAAGGTAGATACAAGTTTTTTAGATAGATAGTGTCATGCCTGCAGGTGGCACATGAGGTTTGTGGACCCACTGTGCCACATGACTGGGTCTGCCTAGGAAGGGCTGTATATAAGTAGTTACTAGGTGTTCACTTGAGCTCCTGGTGGTGGAGTCAGGCTTGAGCTGCAGGTAGCCGCCTGATACCACTCCTAGGCAGTCCCTGGTACCGCAGCAGCCTGCCCCAAGGGTCAGGTTGACTGACACAGACTAGGACTACCTTCAGACATACAGGTCTCGGATACTGATTCATGGACTGGCTGCACATGGACCGGGGTACAACGTTCAGACACTTTCTGCACTAAGACCACGGAATTCAGGTTCAAGACTGGCCGCACCCAGACCAGGGATTCGGGTTCAGGACTGGCCAAACTGTGATCAGATGTTCGGATTCAGGACTGGCCGCACCAGGACTAGGGATTCGGGTTCAGGACTGGCCAAACTGTGATCAGATGTTCGGATTCAGGACTGGCCGCACCAGGACCAGGGATTCGGGTTCAGGACTGGCCAAACTGTGATCAGATGTTCGGACTCAGGACTGGCCGCACCAGGACTAGGGATTCGGATTCAGGACTGGCCAAACTGTGATCAGATGTTCGGATTCAGGACTGGCCGCACCAGGACCAGGGATTCGGGTTCAGGACTGGCCAAACTGTGATCAGATGTTCGGATTCAGGACTGGCCGCACCAGGACCAGGGATTCGGGTTCAGGACTGGCCAAGCTGTGATCAGATGTTTGGATTCAGGACTGGCCGCACCAGGACCAGGGATTCGGGTTCAGGACTGGCCAAACTGTGATCAGATGTTCGGATTCAGGACTGGCCGCACCAGGACCAGCGATTCGGGTTCAGGACTGGCCAAACTGTGATCAAATGTTCGAATTCAGGACTGGCCGCACCAGGACCAGGGATTCGGGTTCAGGTTACTGACCACACCGAGACCAGGGGACCTCACAACTTTATTGGTAGAACATCACACTACCTAATGATTCAATGTGTTGCTTGGTGACTCCCTAAGGGGGAGGGAGTCTTTTATACAGGATGACTCCCAACATTTTTCTGGAAGCCATCTTGAAGGTGTACTAATTATACTAAATGCCTCTCAGCTACAGGCTGAGGGCATATCATTATATGTGTGCGCTACCCCTTTAAGAGCAGGGGAGCAGACCAGGAGGCAGGAAACTACACCATGGGCCGGGGCGGTGAATATGCCGGCATCCCTGCATGGAGGGGTAAGGTGACACCATGCAGGGACGCCGGCCATAGATAGATAATAGATAGATCTGTTGTACAGCGCCACGCTTGGACTAAAGGATCTGTTCCCAGTCTCCCCCGGTTCGGTGACACCACTGATATTCGCCGTCCTATAATGGAGCAGATTGATCCTGACGTCTTTCAGACCTCGCTCTTAGCCGCTCTGCAGATTCTTCTCCATATGTAAAACACATTGTTGGAGGCCATATATTATTCATCGCAATCCCGGGAAGATTAAAAGATTCTGGAAAAATTCCAGAAAAATGTCACTTTTAAATAATGTAGCAAACACCTAAATCACTGTGTCTACATTTTAATGTCTGTAACCTTATAAATAAAACCAACCAGGGAAAATGTCACTTTCGGAGGTGACGTCTCCCCCTGCAGAAGGGCAGAAGCTTATTAGCTAATTTTATCAGCAGAAGAAGGTTTTGAAGTTTCTGGATTGAGGCCAGTGGTCGCGCGGCTGCTGCTGCTGCGGAGGTTTTATCTTCATTTCTTAATGTTTAAGTTTCAGAAGAAGGACGGAGCGGAGTGACGTCTCGAGATCTCCTAGGTGTGTAACATCCTTCAATCATAAATCCCAAAATGGAAATCGCTCCTCCTTCTTTTATTCCGTCAGCCTCTTTACCTACCAGATCAAGGGGTTGCAGTTCATGGTCAACTGCCCCTGAGATGGTCATGTCCTGTGTTCTCCGCAGAGGTCATTGAGCAGGAAGGGGAGGAGGTGACCTGTGATATATCACCCATTGATTTCTATGGGAAAATATTGTGGGCATGCTCTACAATCTGTGCAAAGAGCATTTTGCATGAAGAGGGAGGAGGTTAGCTGTGATATCATACGTTTCCTTTTATGGGGAAGCGTTGCGGGCATGTCGTATGATCTATGTAGAGGTCGTTGTGCAGGAAGAGAAAGGAGGTGAGCTGTGAGATCATCTATTAATTTCTATGGGAGAGTATTGTAAGCATGCTCTATGATCTGTACAAATGCCATTGTGCAGGGAAGGGGAGGAGGTGATCTGTGACATCATCTTTTGATTTCTTAAGGAGAGTCTTATGGGCATGCTCTATGATCTGATCAGACGTCACTGTGCAAGAAGGAGTAGGTGAGCTGTAGCATCATATTTTGTCCTCTCTGGGAAATTGTTTTGGGCCTGCTCTATGTTGGAGCAGGAGGTGAGATGTGACATCATCTATTGACTTTTTTGGAGAGTGTTGTGGGCATGCAAATGTGAAGTCCATTGTGGGGAAGGAGAAGATGGTTACCTGTGACATCATCTTTTCTGTGGGAGATTGTTTTGGGTTTGCTCTATGTCATTGTGCAGGGAGGGGTAGGAGGTGAGCTGTGACATTCTCTATTGACTTTTTTTGGAGTGTGTTGTGGGAATGCCCTGTGAAGGCCATTGTGCAGGAAGGAGAAGGAGCTTATCTGTGACATCATTTGTTATGAGAGATTGTTTTGGGCCTGCTCTATGTTCTATGCAGAGATCATTGTGCAGGGAGAGGTAGGAGGCGAGCTGTGACATCGTTTATTGACATCGTTTATTGACTTCTTTTGGAAAGTGTTGTAGGCACGCCCTATAAATGCCACTGTGCAGGAAGGAGAAGGAGGTTATTTGTGACATCATCTTTTCTATGGGAGATTGTTTTGGACCTGCCCTATGTACAGCGCAGAGGTCATTATGCAGGGAGGGGTAGGAGGTGAGCTGTGACATAATATATTGTGAATTATTGATCCTGTGATGATAATGAGTTGACTGCTGAGATTTGATCTTAATAGAACAAGAAGTGTCAGTCTAGTATAAAAAAATTATATTTATATAAAATTGTATTAATGGTTGAATTGAAAAACTAAAACTAATTGTTTTAAGAAGAATTATCCAATGGAAACGATGGCTACCTATATATCTCTATGACTGTCCGATAATCCAGAATATTCCGGCCCCCTATAAGATCCATTGATTGTGATTTAGGACATATTATTATATTAGAGGGTCCTGGTAGAATCTTATTGGTTTTATTACAATTAAATTAATAAAGAATTCTCTTATTTCAGGAGTTATTCTGCTGGACTGTAAGGTAGGAAAGTAATTAAGCAAAATCCTTCTTTATTGGAGTCCCTGTATAATTAAAAGGGCAGACAAATGACTTAATTGATCGTTATCCTCCATTATTAACATTTTACATTTCCTCTTCATTAAAACAACATTTCACCTTTTGACCATTCGCTTCCATTAAAGGACACATAAATTTGGGAATTAGACAATAAAAGAACAGAATGAAGTGAGGATAAATCCCATAAATTCTGCACTAGAAAGTCTATATCTATGGGTCATACTCAGCGGCGTAACTAGAGTCTGAAGGGCCCCGGAGAAAAATTCGGAACTGGGCCAACACCTGCATGTTGGTCAGATGTATCTCTAGAGCCTACAAAAACATAAGTGTTTGCCCCCTATGTATTAATGTCCCCCCCATCCTGGACCCTTTATTTCATAATGTCCTCCACCCTGGCCCCTTCATGTAATAATGTACCCCATCCTGGTCGCTTCCTGTAATAATATCCCTCATCCTGGCCCCGTCCTGTAATAATGTCCTCCATCCTGGCCCCGTCCTGTAATAATGTCCCCCATCCTTGCCCCTTTCTGAAATAATGTCCCTCATCCTGGCTCCTTCCTGAAATAATGTCCCTCATCCTGGCCCCTTCATGTAATAATGTCCCCCCATCCTGGTCGCTTCCTGTAATAATATCCCTCATCCTCGCCCCGTCCTGTAATAATGTCCTCCATCCTGGCCCCGTCCTGTAATAATGTCCCCCATCCTTACCCCTTCCTGAAATAATGTCCCTAATCCTTGCCCCTTCCTGAAATAATGTTCCTCATCCTTGCCCCTTCCTGAAATAATGTCCCTCATCCTGGCCCCTTCCTGTAATAATGTCCCCCATCCTGGGCCCTTTATTTAATAAGGTCTCCCATCCTGGATCTTCCTTTAATAATGTCCCCCATCCTGAGCCCTTTATTTAATAATGTCCCCCATCTTGGGCCCCTTCCTATGATAAGGACCCCATCTTGGCCCCTTCCTGTAATAATGTCCCCCATTCTGAGCCCTTTATTTAATAATGTCCCCAATCCTGGGCCCCTTCCTATGATAATGTCTCCATCTTGGCCCCTTCCTGTAATAATGACCCCCATCCTGAGCCCTTTATTTAATAATGTCCCCAATTCTGGGCCCCTTCCTATGATAATGTCTCAATCTTGGCCCCTTCCTGTAATAATGTCCCCCATCCTGAGCCCTTTATTTAATAATGTCCCCAATCCTGGGCCCCTTCCTATGATAATGTCTCCATCTTGGCTCCTTCCTGTAATAATGACCCCCATCCTGAGCCCTTTACTTAACAATGTCTCCCATCATGGACCTCTTCCTACGATAATGTCCCCAATCCAGGGCCCCTTCCTATGATAATGTCTCAATCTTGGCCCCTTCCTGTAATAATGTCCCCCATCCTGAGCCCTTTATTTAATAATGTCCCCAATCCTGGGCCCCTTCCTATGATAATGTCTCCATCTTGACCCCCTCCTGTAATAATGACCCCCATCCTGAGCCCTTTATTTAATAATGTCTCCTGTCATGGACCTCTTCCTACGATAATGTCCCCAATCCTAGGCCCCTTCCTGTAATATTGTCCTGCATCCTGGTCCCTTTATTTAATAATGTTCCCTATTGGGGGCTCTATCCTATGATAATGTTATTAATCCTTGGTCACTTCCTATAATAATGTCCCCCATCCTGGCCCCTTTTTTTAATAATGTCCCCCATCCTGGCCCCTTTTTTTAATAATGTCCCCCATCCTGGGCAATATAAAATAAAATATTCTAACCTACTCCCACAACATGCATCAAACTGTTATTTATGGTCAAGTCAATGCTTGGAGTCATAAAATAAAGTTCCCACACCCAATGCTATCTCTGTATTGCTTTTTCACCTACCATGCGCCATTCCTAACACTGATCAGTTTGTATGTGGCAGAATAGGATCGCTTAGGGCAAAAGTGCTATTGTTACCTCTGCATACCCTAAAGATACTAATCGGAGGCGGTCATTACAGATGTGTTATTCCTCACTTTCCATCTTGGCTCCATATCTCCCAAAATGTCCAACTTTATAAAATCAAAAAAATTTGGGATAATCTGTCACGAGATGTTTCTGCTTTATGAGTCTATATGTGGCCACCCATTGGTTGTGATGTGAATCGCAGGCTGTTTTGCCAACATGTTGCAATCATTTATTGAATGTGTACAGCAATCTGTCAGCAGTTTTTTTATATGTAATCTGAGAGTAGCATGATGTAGGGGCTGAGACCCTAATTCCAGCGATGTGTTACCTGCTGGTCTGCATTCATATTGATGCAATCACAGTTTTCTCTGCTGCAGATCTAGCAGTGCTCAGAATACTGAGCTGGGCATAACCCCGCCCACATCACTGATTGGCTGCTTTCTGTGTACACTGTGCATAGGCATAAAGTTGCCAATCAGTGATGAGGGCAAGTTTGGGCTATGAGACACCTAGTCATGTAGTGATAACCTCCTGCTGATAAAACACTGATTGTATTGAAACAACCCAGTAAGTGACAGATTGCTGGAATCAGAGTCTCTGCCTCTACATCACGCTGCTCTCATATTACATAGCATGCTGACAGACTCCCTTTAATTGGGGATCTAGGATTGGAATAGGACATTTGCTAAAGGAATATGGTCCACTGTTCATCTTCAGCAGCCATAATCCATTAATCCCCTGGTGGTTGAAAAGTCGTAAGATCTATCATGGGAAAATCCAGAAACTAAGATACTCAGAAACCATGTATGTATTTGCCTTTCCAATTGTGACCAAATCCTGAGTTGTTTTGGGGGATGGAGACCACCACAACGATTTCCTGAAGAATTCTTGGGATGTGCTTATTCGCGTACACGCAGCTGGGATACTGAAAAACGCAGGCAGGCAGTTGGGAATCTGGAAACTTCATGCAGGTGGGAGACGTCCAGGAGACCATGGCTAGGCAGCTGGGATGCTGAAAACTGCAGGCAGGCGGGAGAAGTCCAGGAGACCATGGATAGGCAGCATAGATGCAGAAAAACGTAGGCAGGCAAGAGACGTCCAGGAGACCACGGACAGGCAGCATAGATGCTGAAAAACGCAGGCAGGCAGGAGACGCCCAGGAAGCTGCAGGCAGGCAGCTGGGAATCTGGAAACCTCATGAAGGTGGGAGATGTCCAGGAGACCATGGACAGGCAGCATAGATGCTGAAAAACGCAGGCAGGCAGGAGACATCCAGGAGACCATGGATAGGCAGCATAGATGCTGAAAAACGCAGGCAGGCATGAGACGTCCAGGAGACTGCAGGCAGGCAGCTGGGAATCTGGAAACTTCATGCAGGTAGGAGACGTCCAGGAGACCAAGGACAGGCAGCATAGATGCTGAAAAACTCAGGCAGTCGGGAGACGTCCAGGAGACCATGGAAAGGCAGCATAGATGCTGAAAAATGCAGGCAGGAGACGTCCAGGAGACTGCAGGCAGGCAGCTGGGAATCTGGAAACTTCATGCAGGTGGGAGACGTCCAGGAGACCATGGATAGGCAGCTGGGGTGCTGAAAAACTAAGTCAGGCGGGAGACGTCCAGGAGACCATGGATAGGCAGCTGGGATGCTGAAAAACTAAGTCAGGCTAGAGACGTCCAGGAGACCATGGACAGGCAGCATAGATGCTGGAAACCGCAGGTAGGAAGGAGAGGTCCACGAGACCACGGACAGGCAGCTGGGATGCTGGAAACTGCAGGCAAGCGGGAAACATCAAGGAGACCATGGAAAATTCAAAAACTAAGATACTCAGAAACCATGTATGTATTTGCCTATCCAGTTGTGACCAGATCCTGAGCTGTTTGGGGGATGGAGACCACCACAACGATTTCTTGAAGAATTCTTGGGTTGCGCTTAGCTAGCACTTTTGTGTCACCCCTTTGCATCCATCCTGGCATTTGGAAGTGATTGCCGATCACTTATCAAGGAGATTCTTCCAGGTCTTTGGTCAATTAGAAGCTTTCTCAGGAAGAAGAAGAAAAAATCCAAAAGGGTCAACTCAAATGTCACCTGAACATAATGGACCTAGATGTTTTTGCACCATGGTGATTTTCATTTTTTGCGCTTTACCATGGAGGAAGATGGAAAGGTTAGAAGACATCAAATTATACCTGAAAGTAGCAGGCGCTGCAGAACACGGCTTACCAAAAATAAAAAGGCAGAGGTCATGTAATAACATAAATGTCTTCACACACAAAATACCCCCGTAACTCCAGAGAACAGGAGACGAGAGGTCTTAATGTAGCTGCACGATCCTCCGAGTGACAGCCGCAGCCGCACTCCATCAGGGTATGTTATTACCTGCTACATTTACTCCGGGGACACCTCAGATATTTGCTAAGGGTACTTTATCTGGCTAAAAGCCGTCTTGTAAGATGAATCAAAGCAGAGTAAAATTGTGGTGGCCTTTAAGAAAGAAAGAAACGGAAAAGTGGTCAAAAAGCAACTTTTTTCTATAGTTGATGTACAGTGGAAACTTTTTAAAGAAATGTTTGATAAATAGAAACTTTATATGGCTGGACGGACCCCGCAGTGGGCACAAGCGGACACGGAAAGGTCCCCTAAGGTCCTGCTGAAGACGACCCCATGGGGAATAATTTCCTTTGGTGCACCCAAGTACGAAACTGCAACTCTCCACATTGAATAAGTGTTATTTGGCTGCTTCTTGTTGCCAAAGTTTGGGGAGAGGGAGAATATTCTAGCACTTAGGATATTCCTGCATTAAAGGGGTTTTGTAGGATGGATGGGGATGGTTCCCACACCGAGAGGGACAGTTGCATCCAATGTACGGCAGGTTTCATATTCTCATTAATAAGGCACAATACTTGCAGAGCACTGGATGGCGGCATCGGCAACTATCCCTGTGCACAGGAGGTGGAGTTCACCAATCTAAAGTCTTGAATCTCAATCCTAAAAAACAGGTGTCTCTTAATGAGCCTTAATCATGGAGATGACGTCACTGAGCCGGGCAACCAGCAGAACCTGGCGTGGAGCACAACAGAGGGCAGCAGAGCGAGGTGAAGGAAGCAGAGCCTGGGATACCGGGGACAGGTGTGCAACATCTACATTACACCATGGTGTTCCCTGGTTAAGGTTATCCCAAAGAACAGAAAATGCAAGAGCCATCGCTATTACAGTAGAGACCATCATTAGGGCGGCGATATTGTCCCCATTGTTTAGGTGTTGTAAAAAGCTGCCATGTAGGTTTGTCAGCAGCCAGAGAGGTCAATGCATATTCTATATTACATCTTGTTAGGTTCACCATGTGAGGTGGATCTTCCAAACCCAAAGTCTGAGTGGGCACATTTGCCACGGGCATTGGTACGGAAAACGGGTGAGGCACACAAGACTCGGATAGATGGGATACTGGGAATCGCAGGCAGGCAGGAAATGTCCAGGAGACCATGGACAGGCAGCATAGATGCTGGAAACCACAGGCAGGAAGGAGACGTCCAGGGGGCAATGGACACGCAGCTAGGAAACCGCAGCCAGATGGGAGACATCCAGGAGACTGCAGGCAGGCAGCTGGGAATCTGGAAACTTCAGACAGACAGGAGACATCCAGGAGAACACAGACAGACAGTTGGCAATTTGGAAACTTCAGGCAGGAGACGTCCAGGAGACTATGGACAGGTAGCTGAGATGCAGGAAAGCACAGGCAGGAAGGAGACGTCAAGGAGACTACGGACACACAGTTAGGATGCTGGAAACCACAGCCAGATGGGAGACATCAAGCAGACTGCAGGCAGGCAGTTGGGAATTTGGAAACTGCAGGCAAGCAGGAGATGTCCAGGAGAACACGGACAGGCAACTAGGAATTTGGAAACTTCATGCAGGCGGGAGATGTCCAGGAGATCACATATAGGCAGCTGGGATGCTGGAAACTGCAGGCAAATGGGAGACATCGAGGAGACCATGGACAGGCAGCTGGGAATTTGGAAACTTCATGCAGACGGGAGACGTCTAGGAGACCACGAACAGGCAGCTGGGATGGGAGAAATGGCAGGCAGGCGGGAGACATCCAGGAGACCATGGACAGGCAGCTGGGATGGTGGAAACCTTAGGCAGGCGGAAAACTTAGAGGAGACTGAGGCGAGGCAGCAGAGCAAGTCAAGGTGCTTAGGGCTTCTCAGAGTCTTAGAAGCACTGAAGTCTTAATACCAAGACACAGGCGTGTCTGGTGAGCCTTACATAAACCCGGGCAGATGCTCACATGGGATCACACTGCAAAGCTCGACTTGCAGTACAACAGAGTCTAGTGGACCAAGGTGAGGGAAGCAAAGCACGGATCCGGGAAAGATGAGTAACACATCCATTATAAATGTAAAGACATAAGTCCTCCTGATCTCTGCTGTTATTCCTCAGATCATCTATTTGGCCATCATATGGGAACCCGATGAAACATGGACATCCCCTTTAAGTGCTTTTTCTTCTTGCAGTATTTGATGTCAAACATTGGAAGTGTAAATGTGGCGCGCACATTACACAGGCACACATGTGAGCCGGCCATCGGGGCAGGCAGTGATTTATCAGGACCGTGCCGATGGGGTCTGATGGGATTTTAAGCTGTCAGCGTGCAGATTTGTCCTGTGTGCTGCAATGCTATTACCTCTGTCTGTGCCTAATTCCTCCTGTGTATTTCATGTGCATCGCTGCCTCTGTTTATCTTCCCTATAAACCTCTGTCGTGATTTTCATGCTCTCTGACAACTCCTGTTTTTTAGCATAACCGGGATATTTTAATACGAGCGATACACCGCAGATTGATGGCTGGCGGGATGTCTTGTGACAGTCCTGTATAGCAGGAAAATCATCCTGTGAATACTAACCTAAGTCTATGATTACAGGTGATATTCCGCCTTCAGGAGGGATGAGGATAATGGCTTTATTGCAGATGCATCATTTCTTTATTTGTTTTGTTTTTTTTGGTGGTGTGAATGTAGCAATATAACATGTCGTCAGCCACTTTGGGGGTCCGAGAGGTAACTGAGCCGGCAATGGAGGGGCCACACACTGACGCTTCTTTATAGGGAATGTGTCCTCTGAAAATGACCTGTTCTTTACATCAAGTTACTTTGTTACATATTTTGTAAACATATTTGATCATTTTTTTTACTTTAAAAAAAAATTGCAACTTTCACACTGGCCACTAGGCTTAATATTAGACTCCTATAAAAGCTGCTGTAGACTGGCTCCATAGTTGTATATAAGTGTTATCTGAGTATGCTCCATTCTGGGCAAGGAAATGGGAGGAGGTGGAGGTGAGCTGTGACATCACCTACTGTGAATGGTGGATCCTGTGTTATCTACTGTATATAGAGGTGTTATCAGTCATTGTACAGGAGGAGGTGAGCTGTGACATCACCTATTGTGAATGGTGGATCCTGTGTTATCTACTGTATATAGAGGTATTATTTGTCATTGTACGGGAGGAGGAGGTGAACTGTGATATCACCTATTGTGAATGGTGGATCCTGTGTTATCTACTGTACATAAAGGTGTTATCAGTCATTGTACAGGAGGAGGAGGTGAGCTGTGACATCACCTATTGTGAATGGTGTGTCCCCTGTGTTATCTACTGTATATAGAGGTGTTATCAGTCATTGTACAGGAGGAGAAGGAGGTAATCTGTGACATCATCTATTGTGAATGGCGGATCCTTTGTTATCTACTCTATATAGAGGTGTTATCAGTCATTGTACAGGAGGAGGAGGAGGTGAGATATGATATCACCTATTGTGAATGGTGGATCCTGTGTTATCTACTGTATATAGGTGTCATCAGTCATTGTACAGTAGGAGGAGGAGGTGAGCTGTGATATCACCTATTGTGAATGGTGCATCCTGTGTTATCTACTGTATATAGAGATGTTATCAGTCATTGTACAGTCGGGGGAGGAGGTGAGATGTGATATCACCTATTGTGAATGGTGGATCCTGTGTTATCTACTGTATATAGAGGTGTTATCAGTCATTGTACATGAGGAGGAGGAGGTGAGCTGTGACATCAGCTATTGTGAATGGTGGATCCTGTGTTATCTACTGTATATAGAGGTTTTATTAGGTTATTGTACTGGAGGAGGAGGTGAGCTGTGACATCACCTATTGTGTATGCTGAAATTCAAGATAGGCATCAAGCTAAATTATACAATCTTGACTTCCTTCCACTAGGGGGAGCTTAGAAGCTTATTATACTCCCCCTGGTGGTGACATCAGGTACTGCATAAATTGATTTGATGTTATGCCACAGACTTGGCATCTTGTCACTGAAAAACCAAGCTCTGGAAAGTATTAATATAGATTAAAACATTATTCAGGACAAAATATCGGACCTAACATTTAGATGATGCTGGAAAGTGAAGATGCACTTTACATTTCTGAAACTAGTGCTCTGTGGCCTAATACTGTATATGAGCACTGAGTCCTGTTTGCACCTCTGTCCCTGGATTCACAGACATTCAGGACTATGGGAATATTCACAGTCCCTCAATCTCAGTATTGGGGGCACGGGGGGATATGGCTGGCCCCGGGCCCTATTTCTTGCCTTGTTCTTCCCAGTGTATGTGACACTTTATTTCACATTTTCTGGAGATCTTAGAGGTCGTGTGATGATTCTAATGCAAAAACGGGTTGCAAATAGTCCAAGCATTTCCCGGCGATTACTCAGCACCATTGATGGCGCAGATGGAAATGAAGCATGTAGTGTCTTCTGATCTGCTATGGGATAAGCATTAGGACATAATGTGCTGCTCTCAGGGGCCTCATCACATTTCCTCTGAACCGGCCCTTTCATCTCTGACACTTCGTATCCGCTCTCTCCACTGCTTTCTCCATGGCGGAGACGTCTTAGAGGGTTAAAAGTAGATTTCTTCTTTTCAAACCCAATTCGACAGGGATTGCCGCGGAATCGGATTTCTTGTCTTGCTGTGAGAATATTTTACATGTTAAGAGCCGGTTTCATGGTTATTTCATTGCATAAATCCATATGACTTGCCCCCTGGGCCGTGGGGCACTCGGATCCGGGCAATAGGGGGAACGATGGGAGTAGTAGTGGCAACCCGGTTCCGTGGCTCAGGGTGGTCAGGCCAGTGGTAGTCCGTTATTTGTTATTGATTATGTCCGACTACGCCACCCGTGGATTTGCGGTTATTAGGAACCGCTGCTGCATGCAGACCGCTGGGGCTGATGAGGTGTGCAGCTATGGTAGTGTGACTCCCCACGGGAAGAGTGCGGCCCCAGGGCAGTATAGTGGATGGTGGGAGTGATGGTAGTGAGAGTCCCAGTGATGATAGTGCTGGAGGAGCAAGGAGCACACAGACAACAGGTTGCAGTCCAGGGTCTTTACTGAAACAGGCAAACTGACCCCTAAACAGTCCCAGCTAGGAGGGGACCTGGATGTCTGAGAGCAATGGGGAAATTGGCCCTGGTCAGGGTGAGGGTGTAGGCCTACCGTGCTTTCTGCGCTCCTTCTGACTATCTCCTCCTGATAGGATAACAGCCCACGTTTCCGAGCTTTCCGTGCTTTCTCGCCTGTATGGCCTGCGACGTGGGTTCCTTTCTGCTCCCAGCCTTGTACGGCTTTACTGGTCCCTTCGGTTGTGGCAGGGCCTCCAGGCTTCTTAGGCCAAGGAAAGTACAGTCCCTTGCGAATTGGTTCTCTGCTGGGGGATGTAGAATCCTCCCAGCCTCAGACACCAAAGTCTGGTAAAATTAAGTCTTTTCTCTGCCAAGACAGGCTCTCTTCGCCTCTTGTCTCTGGCTTGTGGCTCTCCTCCTGCCACACTTCCTCTTAGGTGCAATCAACTTTCTGTCCCTGCTCCACTCTGGGACACGTCTCAAAGCTGAGACAGGCAATCCAGTTCTCTCTAACCCTGTCCCCAGTACCAGCTTTTATAGGGGCAGCCTGCTCCCCCTACTGGCCTGAGACAGGAGGCATTGCATGCTAATGTTCCCCTAACCAGAGAACCTCCCCCTTGCTCTCAGACACAGCTTTAATTACACTTGTGGCATCCAGGTAGGGTGACACATTCCCCCCTAGTGAAATTTAGTACTCCGGGACTAAACAATAAACAAAGACAATATGCATAACAATAAGACATTAATAGACAGACGACGCACAAATTGAGTTCTTAAGGTCACAGTGTGGCCTGTGACCGGGTGTCCATATCACCAGCACAACGGGGAGCCTTAACCAGGTGGGGGTCTGTCCTACCCCAAGTCCTTTACAGTCTTAGTTCATTCCTGGGTTAGGCTCAGAACGCAGTCCATACAAGGTCCCGGTTATAAAAAGTCCATAACCTGTGAATCCTTACGGTAGCTGCAAGAAACTGAAACACACTATCAATAAACATGCAGGTAACTTTGGCAAACATTTTAACATTTGGCAACAGGGTTATTTACAATCTTAGTACACTCTATATTCTCCAGCGAGCGGGTATCTGTCCCTTTGTGCTCCTGGTTGACCTCCTTAACCCACTGTCTGGTGGTGGACCAACCTGGCTTTCCCCACTAGCGTTAGGGGTACAGCTACCAGCTGGGTGTACAGGTAGGGCAGGCAGCTGTCTGCGGGTTCTTTGGATTACCGCAGGCATGGCAGGCTCACTGTCAGCAGAGGGTTGACTCTCCTGGGCTGCTGGAACAGGCTCTTCTGCCTCTGGAACCGCTTGCTCCTCTTCACCTTCCGGCTCTGGTGTTGGTTGTTGCTGTGCCGGTTGCAGGAAATGCAGGACAGGTACCACTATGGCATCATTTATGCGAGTCCAGGACTGAGGGAACTCTCCGAGAACGGTGCTGATCATTTCTTCCTTGTCCTCTGCGGGTTCAAGGTCACTCTGATCCTCTTCTGCACTACGAAGTTGCTCGGGGCATCTTTTGAGGTGGTCCCTGGAGACGACACTAGTGGTTTCTCCTCCGTCCTTGGTGATCACGCACACCTTTGGTTTGTCGTGGTCAGACTGCAGTACGGTGTAGGGTTCCCTTTCCCACTGGTCGTCCAACTTATGTAGCCTTCTTTTTCGCTTTAGGACTTGCTCACCAGGTTCTAGGGGACCAGCAGGGGCGTGTTGATTGAAGAGTCTTTCTTGCTTCTCTCTCACCTGGGCCAGGCTCTTCTCCACACTCTCCTGTACCTTCTTGTACTGCAGTTGCCTTTCCGTATCCCAGTCCGCATCCGGGGAGGTGTCCTCAGGTATTAGGACTCCCATCTCCAGGTCTACGGGCAGCTTACCCGGTCTGGCTCGCATCAGGTAAGCCGGGGTGCAGTTTGTAGCGTTCACCGGGATATTGTTGTACATGTCTACCAGGTCCAGCAGTTTTTCTGGCCACAGGCTGCGTTCCTCCAGGGGCAACGTCTTCAGGAGATCAATGACTATATTGTTCATCTTCTCACACATCCCGTTGGTTTGGGGGTGGTAAGGCGTTGTACGAATCTTCTTACAGCCATAGAGGTTGCAGAACTCCTGGAAGATTTCAGCTTCAAACGCTGGACCCTGGTCTGTCAGGACCTGTTCCGGATACCCGTGTGGACGGCAGAAGTATTGCTGGAAGGCTCTGGCCGCTGTTTGGGCTGTCAAGTCCTTTACCGGGACCACCACTAGAAAACGGGAATAGTGGTCCACGATTGTCAGGGCATAGATGTATCCGGACCGGCTTGGAGCCAATTTGACGTGGTCCAGAGCTACCAGCTCAAGAGGCTGCGTGGTGACGATGGGCCTCAAGGGTGTCTTCTGGCTGGTACGGTCCTTCCTCCTTAGGTGACAAGGGCCACAGTCTCTGCACCATTTTTCCACAGCTCCTCTCATGCCGACCCAAAAGAACCTTCCTCTTAGTAGGAACTCCAGTTTCTTCCAACCGAAGTGTCCCGCTCTGTCATGGTAAGCTCCCAGGACCATAGCTGCATCCCGCCTTGGGACCACGACTTGCCAGGTCAGCTCGTGCGTCCGGTGGTTGACAATCCTTCTGCACAACTTGCCTTCGTAGAGGAACAGCTTGCTCTTCTCCTTCCATAGCTGCATGGCTTCCTCTGGGGCATCTGGATCTAGGCGGGCGTCTTCCCGGGTCAGCAGATCTTTCACCAGGCGGACAGCAGGGTCACTATCTTGGGTTTCGGCCCAGCTGTGGTGAGGTAGGGGATTCATCATCACAGTTGTTAGATCCTCCTCCTTCACACGGTGAGAGTGCTGAGCGGCTCCATACCGGTGAAACGCGGGGAGTTCTACCTCCTCCAGCTCTTCTGGGTCTTCGTCACCTTCAGGTAAGTGAGGCATTCTTGATAGGGCGTCCGCGTTGGCGTTGGTTTTGCCTGCCCGGTACTTGATCACGAAGTCATAGTTGGAGAGACGGGCCATCCACCGCTGTTCCAGGGTACCCAGTCTTGCATTGTCCAGGTGTGTCAACGGGTTGTTGTCCGTGTACACGGTGAACTTTGCGGAGGCCAGGTAATGCTTGAAGCGTTCCGTCACGGCCCACACCACCGCCAAGAATTCTAGCTTGAAGGAGCTTTAATTCTCCGGGTTCCTCTCAGTGGGCCTCAGCTTCCGGCTGGCGTATGCGATCACCCGTTCTCTGCCCTGTTGGTTTTGGGACAGTACGGCTCCCAGTCCCACATTACTGGCATCTGTGTGGAGAATGAAAGGCTGGCCATAATCAGGGTAGGCCAGGATCTCATCCCCAGTGAGGGCCAACTTTAGCTGGCGGAAGGACTCCTCTTCCGGTTTATCCCACTTGAAGGGTGGCTTTTGACTTCTGGACTTGGACTGTCCGATCAGGAGGTCCTGCATAGGAGCTGCCATCTTGGTGAACCCGGGGATGAACCTTCGGTAGTAGCCTACCAACCCGAGAAACTGTCTCACCTCTTTGATGTTCGAGGGGCTTGGCCAGCTCTTGATTGCCGTGACCTTGTCAGGGTCGGGGGCCACTCCTTCCGCGCTTACCACGTGCCCTAGGTAATGGACCTTCGGTTTCAGCAGGTGGCACTTCGATGGTTTCACCTTCAGGCCATAGCCTGCCAGGGCTTCGAACACCTCGGCCAGGTGCTTTAGATGGTCCTCGTAGGTTTTCGAATAGACGATCACGTCGTCCAGGTAAAGGAGGACCGTCTCGAAGTTTCGGTGCCCTAGACAGCATTCCATCAGCCGCTGGAAGGTCCCTGGTGCGTTGCAGAGCCCGAAAGGCATACAGTTGAACTCACTCAGTCCCATCGGGGTGGTGAAGGCGGTCTTCTCCTTGTCAGCCTCTGCCACAGGAACCTGCCAGTACCCGCTAGTAAGGTCCAAAGTAGAAAAGAAGTTAGCAGATTTTAGTGCGGCTAAAGACTCTTCTATTCTAGGCAGCGGATATGCGTCTTTGTGGGTGATATGGTTGATTTGTCTATAGTCCACGCACATTCTCATGGTGCCGTCTTTCTTTTTGACCAGAACCAAGGGGGCTGCCCAGGGGCTACAGCTGTCTCTAATGACCCCAGCTTCTTTCATCTCCCTTAGCATACCCTTGGCGTTCTGATAATGTGCAGGGGGTACAGGTCTGTGCCTCTCTTTTATTGGTGGGTGGCTCCCTGTGGGGATGTGGTGTTCTATCCCTTTTACTCTGCCGAAGTCTAGCGGGTGCTTACTAAAGACTCTCTCGTACTCCCGTACCACCCGGTAGACTCCTTGTTTTTGGTGCAGGGGAGTGGAGTCAGCACCCACGTGGAGTTTCTGGCACCAGTCCTCCTTTTGTTTCTGGGAGCCATTACCCTCCGCCTGTGGAGATGGAGGCAAGGGTTCCACGGCCCTGATAGCTTGGTGTTCGACGACAAACAGTTTGGCGAGTGTAGCGTACCTGGGTAAGTGTACTTCCCTCTCCCCAATGTTGAGGGTGCGGACGGGCACCCTCCCATGACGGACATCAACCACCCCCCGGGCTGTCAAAATGGTGGGCCTGCTGTCTGAGTACACGGGTTCTACCATGGCTTGGTAGTCTCTACCTCTCAACCCGATTGTAGTCCGACACCAGATCATCATTTCACTTTTGGGAGGCATGGAAATGGGGAATGGGTCACTCAGTCTTACGCTACCGATCTCACCACCAGACAGTTCTACCTGCTGCCGTCTCATCAGGGCTTTTATCTCCTTGTTGAGGACTCTCTGTTGGCTGGAACTAGCATTCACCGCCACCTGTTGTAGAATTACAATTACTTCTGAAAGACAATTTTCAATTATGTTAGTACCCACAGTTATTTTAGGATGACTTTCATGACGGTCAATGTCCACAATAATCACTCCCTGTGCCGGCAGTTCAACTTTACCAATTTTAATGGTCATCTCCTTGAACCCCATCTGCGGCACGGGTAAGCCATTACTGGCAATGATGCTCAAGTTACTGTCTGGATACCGTGTGATATCAGCATCAGTCCAATACTGCTTAAAAAGTACATAAGGGATTGTGGTTACTTGCGACCCAGTATCCAGCAAGGCGTTCATGGGGATACCGTCCAGCACCACGGGTAAAACCGGGCGCCCCCCAACGTACTTATTACGCCAATTGTAAGGACCTGGTGATCTTATGCCTGGGGGTTGGCCCTCTGCCCCAGGTTGGACCCGTTTAAATTACAGTACCTGGAAATGTGTCCGGGCTGGTTGCATCGACGGCAAATGGGCTGTCCATCCTCTGCGTAGCGGTCTGTGGGCCTCCCTCGGAACGACGGGATCCTCCTCTGTCGACGCCACGGGACATCCTCCGGACTTGAAGCCAGCTTGATGGGTCTCGACGGGTCCACTTGCAATGCCTGGACGGTCCTGGTCAACGCCGCAACGCTCCTGGTCAGCTCCTGGACTTGGTGGTGCAGGCCTTTCGACGGGGGTTGGTTCAGGGCCTGTGCATCAGCCTCCACGGAGTCCATAGAGGAGGGCGCCGCCTCCTGGTGGTAGGTGATAGCAGGGCGCCGGGGGTTTGTAGCGCCACTGGTTGCAGATTCACGGAGCACCCTTATGGCCCTGTCCTTAAATTGAGCAAAGGTTAGGTCGGGGTTCTGGAAGAACATGAGGCGCAGCTGGGCCCTGTGGGCGCTGGACAGCAGACCCTCTATGAATTGTTCTGTTAGCAGCTTATCGGTTTCCTGTACACTGCCAGGGTCAGTTTGTTGAATAGCCCTCAAGGCTTCCTGTAAATTTAAGGCATAGTCTCTGATGCTGTCCTGTGCCCGCTGCTTACATCCATAGAACCTCATTTTAATCTCAGCGGAGGTACGTGTATCAAAGGTACCCCACAGCCGGGCCAGAATACCGTTCACAGTCCCTTTCTCCTCAATGGGCCATGATTTTACCTCCCTTTGGGCTGCGCCAGTTAACTGCCCTGTCAATATGCTGACCTTCTGTTCCTCTGTCAGGGGGTAAACTTGGAACAAACTATACAGTCTTTCCTTGAAGTCAGTTAGGGCATGGGGCTCCCCTGAGTATTTGGGCAGCCAGGCCGCTCCCGGGATGTAGGGTAAGGAAAAGGGCATCACCGCTGCTGCAGCTGCGTTGGTGGTAGTGGGCGCCTCTGTGTCCGACATCTTCCTCCCCCCTAGTTAAGTGTGGCCTACCTTCCGACGATCCTCTTCTGTAGGCCGCGGCTCCGCTGCTGCTGCTATGGACGAGGACCTGGCGTCGCGTCCTGGTGACGTCAGCGTCGCTGTCTCTCCCTTCCAGGACCTTGCGCAGCGTCGGTGCGTGGGGCGGAGCTTCGGATCTCGCGCGGTTTTGACGTCCACGCCCCTCTTCTTCCCGCGCGGTGTCCTGAAGATGGCGTCCGATGGCGGGAAGCAGCTGCGGATGGCGGGAAGACGGCAGAAGACGGCGGGAAAAGGTCCAAGATGGCGTCTGATGGCGGGAATCGGCTCCGGATGGCGGGAAACGACTCCGGACGGCGGGAAACTTCGCCACAGGTAAGTTTACAACAGTCTTTTTCAGGCACGCAGTACCCGGTGGTTGCGGGCACGAAATCCTGCCGACTACGCCAAAGCTGACTCGCCCCCTGGGCCGTGGGGCACTCGGATCCGGGCAATAGGGGGAACGATGGGAGTAGTAGTGGCAACCCGGTTCCGTGGCTCAGGGTGGTCAGGCCAATGGTAGTCCGTTATTTGTTATTGATTATGTCCGACTACGCCACCCGTGGATTTGCGGTTATTAGGAACCGCCGCTGCATGCAGACCGCTGGGGCTGATGAGGTGTGCAGCTATGGTAGTGTGACTCCCCACGGGAAGAGTGCGGCCCCAGGGCAGTATAGTGGATGGTGGGAGTGATGGTAGTGAGAGTCCCAGTGATGATAGTGCTGGAGGAGCAAGGAGCACACAGACACCAGGTTGCAGTCCAGGGTCTTTACTGAAACAGGCAAACTGACCCCTAAACAGTCCCAGCTAGGAGGGGACCTGGATGTCTGAGAGCAACGGGGAAATTGGCCCTGGTCAGGGTGAGGGTATAGGCCTACCGTGCTTTCTGCGCTCCTTCTGACTATCTCCTCCTGATAGGATAACAGCCCACGTTTCCAAGCTTTCCGTGCTTTCTCGCCTGTATGGCCTGCGACGTGGGTTCCTTTCTGCTCCCAGCCTTGTACGGCTTTACTGGTCCCTTCGGTTGTGGCAGGGCCTCCAGGCTTCTTAGGCCAAGGAAAGTACAGTCCCTTGCGAATTGGTTCTCTGCTGGGGGATGTAGAATCCTCCCAGCCTCAGACACCAAAGTCTGGTAAAATTAAGTCTTTTCTCTGCCAAGACAGGCTCTCTTCGCCTCTTGTCTCTGGCTGGTGGCTCTCTCCTACTGCCACACTTCCTCTTAGGTGCAATCAACTTTCTGTCCCTGCTCCACTCTGGGACACGTCTCAAAGCTGAGACAGGCAATCCAGTTCTCTCTAACCCTGTCCCCAGTACCAGCTTTTATAGGGGCAGCCTGCTCCCCCTACTGGCCTGAGACAGGAGGCATTGCATGCTAATGTTCCCCTAACCAGAGAACCTCCCCCTTGCTCTCAGACACAGCTTTAATTACACTTGTGGCATCCAGGTAGGGTGACACACATATAATGGCCAGTGAAGACTTCTGGGTAATGACGCAAATTAGCATGTTCAAAAATCATGGGATTAGAGCATTAATGTGAGTTTAACAAGCAGAAAACATTGTATCTATTACAAGGTTCCGAAGGTTCCGCAAAAATCAATTAAAGGGCCGGAAACAAAAATAAAAGTCAGATCTGCAGGGAAGTGTGTAAATCAGACCTGGGGGCGAAAAGACCCCAACGTGTCTTGTGGCTACCCCTTTTAGCTTAGTGTTCAGTGATATGAAGCATCTCATACACAAAGTGCTTTCTACAAATACTTGATCATGGGCTCCTATACTAAAGGTGTTTACTGGTTTTGGAGAAGCTCTGTCTCCCATCTGCAGTTTGATGTAAAGAAAATACAATGTGCTTTACTCACCCTCCCCGGGTCCAGTGTTGAGTCTCCACCTCTGCCTATGGTGTCTATTATTGTCTGCAGCCAATAACTGGGTTGGACCCGGGGAGGGAGGGTAAACATAAGCTTTTTTTTTTTAATCATGGAAGATAAACCTGAAGGCCACTGTACACATTAGATTTAAGTCTACAAAACTGATCGAATGGCCGATCTGATATGTTTCATGTTTCATTTCAATGCTCAATCCTTTGTTCTTCTAGGAGAAAAGCCACAACCAGAGGAGTCTGAAGGAGGACAGACAGGTCTGAAAAAGGAAAGAGAAGTTTGGAGAAGGACAGAAGGGTCTGGAGGGGACAAAAGAGTCTGGAGGAAGACAGAAGAGTTTGGGGGGAGGATTGAGAAATCTGGAGGGGACAAAGAAGTCTGGGGCAGGAAAGAAGAGTCTGGAGGGGGACAGAAGAGTCTAATGGAGGATAAAGAAGTCTGGAGGAGGATAGAAGGGTCTGAGGGAGGTTAAAGAAGTCTGGAGGAGGACAGAAGGGTCTGATGGAGGATAAAGAAGTCTGGAGGAGGACAGAAGAGTTTTGGGATGATAAAGGAGTCTGGAGGAGGAAAGAAGAGTCTGGAAAAACACAAAAGTGTCTGGAGGGAATTAAGAAGTCCGGAGGAACACACAAGAGTCTGAAGAGGAACAAAGAAGTCTGGAGGAGGACAGAAGAGATTGGGGGAGGATAGAGGAATCTGGATGGCACAAAGGAGTCTGGAGGAGGAAAGAGCAGTCTGGAGGAGGACAGAAGAGTCTGGAGAGGGACAAAGAAGTCTGGAGGAGAGACAGAAAAGTTTGGAGGGGGAAAGAAGAGTCTGGAGGAGGAAAAAGGAGTCTGAAGGAGGACAGAAGAGTCTGGAGAGGGATTAAGAAGTCTGGAGGAGGGACAGAAGAGTCTGGAGGAAGACAGAAGAGTTTGGGGGGAGGATTGAGAAATCTGGAGGGGACAAAGAAGTCTGGGGGAGGAAAGAAGAGTCTGGAGAAGACAGAAGAGTCTAATGGAGGATAAAGAAGTCTGGAGGAGGACAGAAGAGTCTGAGGGAGAATAAAGGAGTCTGGAGGAGGACAGAAGGGTCTGAGGGAGGATAAAGAAGTCTGGAGGAGGACAGAAGGGTCTAAGGGAGGATAAAGAAGTCTGGAGGAGGACAGAAGAGTCTGATGGAGGATAAAGAAGTCTGGAGGAGCACAGAAGAGTCTGATGGAGGATAAAGAAGTCTGGAGGAAGACAGAAGAGTCTAAGGGAGGATAAAGAAGTCTGGGGGAGGACAGAAGAGTCTAATGGAGGATAAAGAAGTCTGGAGGAGGACAGAAGAGTCTGATGGAGGATAAAGAAGTCTGGAGGAGAACAGAAGGGTCTGATGGAGGATAAAGAAGTCTGCGGGAGGACAGAAGAGTCTGGAGGAAGACAGAAGAGTTTGGGGGGAGGATTGAGAAATCTGGAGGGGTCAAAGAAGTCTGGGGGAGGAAAGAAGAGTCTGGAGAAGACAGAAGAGTCTAATGGAGGATAAAGAAGTCTGGAGGAGGACAGAAGAGTCTGAGGGAGGATAAAGAAGTCTGGAGGAGGACAGAAGAGTCTGAGGGAGAATAAAGGAGTCTGGAGGAGGACAGAAGGGTCTGAGGGAGGATAAAGAAGTCTGGAGGAGGACAGAAGAGTCTAGAGAGGGACAAAGAAGTCTGGAGGAGAGACAGAAAAGTTTGGAGGAGGAAAGAAGAGTCTGGAGGAGGAAAAAGGAGTCTGAAGGAGGACAGAAGAGTCTGGAGAGGGATTAAGAAGTCTGGAGGAGGGTCAGAAGAATTTGGGGGGAGGATAGAGGAGTTTGGAGGGGACAATGGAGTGTGTTGGAGGACAGAATAGTCTGGAGGAAGAGGACATAGGAGGGAAAAGGAGTCTGAAGGGGGACAAACTGGAGTGGGAAAAAGAAATCTGGTGTGTTGGTGGGGCAGAGGCATCTGGAAGGGACAGAGGAATCCTGCAGCAGTTTTGTGCACTCTCCACATATAGAGCTAATGCATCTAAGCTGAGAGTCATAGAATCATAGAATCATAGAATCATAGAATGGTAGAGTTGGAGGGGACCTCCTGGGTCATCTGGTCCAACCCCCTGCTCAAAGCAGGATTCACTAAATCATCTCAGACAGATGTCTGTCCAGCCTCTGTTTGAAGACGTCCATTGAAGGGGAAATCACCACCTTTCGTGGCAGCCTGTTCCACTCATTAATCACCCTAACTGTCAAAAAGTTTTTCCTAATATCTAATCTGTGTCTCCTCCCATTTAGTTTCATCCCATTGCTTCTAGTCTTTCCTTGTGCAAATGAGAATAAAGATGATCCTTCTACAATGTGACAGCCCTTGACATATTTGTAGACAGCTATTAAGTCTCCTCTCAGTCTTCTTTTTTGCAAGCTAAACAATCCCAAATCCTGCAACCGTTCCTCATAGGACATGGTTTGCAGACCAGTCACCATTCTGGTCGCTCTTCTCTGAACTTGCTCCAGTTTGTCTATGTCTTTTTTAAAATGTGGTGCCCAAAACTGTACACAGTATTCCAGATGAGGTCTGACCAAAGAGGAGTAAAGACCGATAATGACTTCACGTGATCTAGACTGTATGCTTCTGTTAATACATCCCAGAATTGTATTTGCCTTTTTTGCTGCTGCATCACACTGTTGACTCATGTTCAGTCTATGATCTATTAGTATACCTAAGTCTTTTTCACATGTACTGTTGCTTAGCTCTATTCCACCCATTCTGTATATGCTTTTTTCATTTTTATTGCCCAGATGTAGTACTTTGCATTTTTCCCTGTTAAAAACCATTCTGTTGGTTGCTGCCCACTGCTCCAGTTTATTTAGGTCTTTTTGAATCCTCTCTCTCTCTTCTCTAGTATTAGCTATCCCTCCTAGCTTTGTGTCATCAGCAAATTTAATCAGTTTACCCTCAATTCCTTCATCTAAATCATTGATAAAGATGTTGAACAATACAGGTCCCAGGACGGAGCCCTGTGGTACCCCACTTGAGACATTCATCCAGCTGGATGTGAAGCCATTTACAACCACCCTTTGAGTCCGATCACTAAGCCAGTTATGAATCCACCTAACAGTTGCCTGGTCCATTGCATACTTGGTCATTTTTTCAATAAGGATGGTGTGAGATACTTTGTCAAATGCTTTGCTGAAGTCAAGATATACTATATCTACAGCATTTCCCTGATCCACCCAGTCAGTGATTCTGTCATAGAAGGAAATTAAGTTAGTCTGACATGACTTGTTAGTTACAAACCCATGCTGACTCTGGTTAATCACTTCATTCTTATCCATGTACTTACATACATGTTGTTTAATAATTTGTTCAAAGATCTTTCCTGGTATAGAAGTCAGACTCACCGGCCTATAGTTCCCTGGGTCCACCTTCTTCCCCTTTTTGAAGATAGGAACAACATTTGCTCTTCTCCAGTCTTCTGGGACTTCTCCTGTTCTCCAAGAATTTTCAAAGATTATGGAGAGTGGTTCTAAAATTTCTTCTATGATCTCCTTCAGTACTCTGGGGTGTAATTCATCTGGACCTGGAGACTTGAACTCATTTATGTTAGCTAAATATTTCCTCACAATCTTTCTGTTTACAGATAACTTGGATTCCTCTATTCCTTTAAAAGGACAGTGAAGATCAGTTGATGTTACATTTTCTTTCTGAGAGAAAACAGATGCAAAATAGGAATTAAAAAGTTCGGCCTTCTCAACATCCTCTCTTACCATTTCTCCATTTTCATCCTGTAAAAATCCTATAGCATCTTTGACTTTTCTTTTACTTTTGACATACCCCCAAAATCCTTTTTTATTGCTTTTGACATCTCTTGCAAGCCTTAATTCATTGTCAGCTTTAGCTAACCTGATACGTGCCCTGCAGGATCTGCAGACTGCATTATAATCTTCTTTAGATATGTCTCCCTCTTTCCATTTAATAAACATTTCTTTCTTTCTTTTTAGCATGTGTTTAAGTTCTGTGTTCATCCATCCTGGTTTCCTTAAATGCTTCCCATTCTTCCTACTTTTCGGGATTGTTAACGATTGTGCTTTGAGAATCTCATTTTTAAAAATTTCCCATCCTTCCTGGACATTTTTGTCCTTAAGGACATCCAGCCATTGGATCCCTCCTATTCTCTTTCTGAGTCTCTTAAAATCTGCCTTTCTAAAATCTAACCTTGAAGTTTGAGTCTTCACATGTCTTCCTCCTCTAGTTATCCAAAATTCTATAATAGCATGATCGCTGCCTCCTAGGGTCCCAGCCACCTTTACCTCCTCAACCATTTCCTCCCTGTTTATAAGGATTAGATCCAAAGTAGCAGATCCCCTTGTTTTCTCCCCTACCTTTTGGAAGATAAAGTTGTCAGCAAGAGAGGATAAGAATTTGCTTGACCTGTTAGTTTTACTTGAGAGAGATTCCCAACAAATGTCTGGATAGTTGAAATCTCCCATGACCACTACGTCATATTTTTTGGAGAACTTGGTCATTTGATGCATAAAGAGTTCATCCATATCTTCAGCTTGCCCAGGTGGCCTGTAGTAAATGCCTACAATGGTGTCCTTTCCGTTGTTCTCTCCTTGTATTCTTACCCAAACAGTTTCCACAGAACTCCCAGTCTCTGAAGCTTCAATCTCTGTGCAGATATACGCTTTTCTAACATACAATGCGACACCTCCTCCTCGTTTATCAAGTCTGTTTCTTGCAAATAAGTTGTATCCTTTTAGCCTTTTATTCCAATCATGTGTATCGTCCCACCAAGTTTCAGTGATTCCAATGACATCATATTCCTTTTCCTGCATTAGTAGTTCCAATTCTCCTTGTTTGTTGCCCATGCTTTGTGCATTTGTATAAAAACATTTTAGTTTGTGATTGGTTTCTCTTCCTCCCATATTTTTATTATTTAAATTGTTTTGTCTTTGTTCTTCCTTTCCACTTCCAGTAGCAGAGATCTCAATAGTATTTGTCAGCTGTATAGCTTTTTCTGGCCTTTTGCTTCCCTTCCCACATTGTTCTAGTTTAAAGCTCTCCTGATGAGTGTAGCAAGGCGACTTCCAAATACATGTTTTCCAGTCTTCGTAAGGTGCACCCCATCTCTAGCAAGTAGTCCATCGTATAGGTAATTCATTCCGTGATCCAGAAATCCAAATCCTTGTTGACGGCACCATCGACATAGCCAGTTGTTCACCTGTAGAATCTTATTCCACCTCATTGTTCCATGGCCATCCACTGGGAGGATGGATGAGAAGACCACCTGCGATCCCAAGAGAGTGCATGTCTATAGACAGATTGGGAGAGATAGTTGACTGTCCAGATATTGAAGGTTTTTGGACAATGACCTACCATGTATTTCTATGTCTCCAACTGCTCTGTCTGGGCAAGTATTCCAGTAATTCCTTACAGGATTATTTCCATGAACCAGTGGGCTCAGGCTGAACAATGCTACAGACGTCTCGGACACATGTAATAGTGGGGAAGGGCGTAGCCTTCCCTTGGGACTGAGATAGTTAAAGGAAGTGTTCCTGAAGTCAGACCTCTCTGAACTGTTGGTAGACCAAGCTAAGGGGTTAGCTTTAGTGGTCCAGTCAGTAGAGTAGATGGGGAACTTAGTGCCCTGATCAAGCCTTGAGTGATATAGAGCTTGTTCCTGGCATAATTCCTTGTGGGCTGCAGTACCTGTAAACAGCCACAAGATGCCACTGTCCTGGGTGCAGATGTCAGGTTGAGTCTGCTAGCAGTGTTACAGACAGTGATGAGTTAATGCTGTGTGATGACAGCTCACCGAGGGTGGGCACATTAGGAAAATCTCTGTTTTAGTTTCCAGAATCAGGAAGTGATTCATCAGTAAGAGATAGGACAGAGAACCATACAGGCAGCCTGAATATATATTTGCTGCTAGGGTAGACGGGAGCTCCATACCCTCAGACAGTGGGATCACCAGTGTGAAAGTCTCCCTACGCAAGAGCAAGAGTCCTGTTAGCCGGCCGGAGAAACTCATCAAAGGTAGTGAGAACACGGGGCACTTCTAGTCTGCAGGAAGCAGAGGAAGATAAATAGGACTCCAGGCTAAGACGTGGGGGAGAGATATCGGATCCAGATCACTGTTGGTATTGCGGAAGAGTCTCTTGGGCCAGAGATTAGAGTCACAGAGATGCTTCACTTAAAGAGGGAACCAGGGCTGAAGGAGTTACCAGCGCCTGTGAGAGAGATGATAACCTGTCGGGCCTTATCCATTATATCTGCCTGTAAATATTGTACATATTCCTCTTCCCCAAGTAAAGTTCAAGTTCTGGTTAAGAACCTCGTGTCCTCTGAATTTATTGCTGCCCTGGTCCCAGAAGAGAAATGCCTGGAGACTGCTGCGATCGGATGGTTTGAAGTAAGTGGAGAGCCCCACATACACAGCCACACATCAGAGGGAGGACACGTATTGTCTGTAGGGTGCCAGAGCGGGAGGGGGCTACAGCTCGCCCACGACTACCTCGCTGGGGCACCTTACACACATGAAAATTCTGCAATGCAGGAAACATTGTAACTGAGGTGAATGGTGATTCCGTTTGTCCATGAACCTGTGATTATGATCAGTAGTCCGCGCTGCCTGCGGAGCGGCCATCTATGGGGCCTCCTGTGGAAGCTTCCAAGGCTCATCAGCTTTTGAGATGCGTTTTTAGGTCAAATAATTGCAAACGACTCTGCCGTGTGATACATGCGATGAACCAGACACTGAACCAGCAAATAAACTGTGATTATGGAAATTGTATTCGTAATCACAGATGCATTTTCTTCTTCATATTGAGCGGCTCTTCTAGAAATTACATAACACATACTTTCTAGGATGATTGGTTTATGACATAAAATCACAGGGGCTCATAGAAAAAAATGAGGAATTCAGAAAAAAAAGTAATATTAATATTTTTGGGCATTAAAATAAATAAAATAAAATACATTTTATATTACTTTTTCGGTGCTGTAATGGTTTAATCTTCAGCACATGAACATTGGGTTGGACTGGACACCAGGACCTAACGATGGTCGCTGGTTCTGTACAGTATAGTTGCCAATACGTCCTTATTTGCCAGGATTGTTCCACTTTTTTAAAAATAATCCAGGCAAATTCAGTGATGTCCCAAACTAAAAAGAATCCGGGTCAGATCCTTAGCCGGACACCTGAGCGCCCAGAAGCGAGGAATGTGGTGATCTACACAGGCGCTAGATTTCCTGGCTGGGATCTGACGATAGACACATTGAGCTAACATTTATAAAGAGGAAGGATATAACCTCAGGAAGCAGAGTTTAAGTGCTTTGCCATGATCCCATGTGAGCATCCACCCATGACTAAATAAGGCTCCCCAAGACACACACCTGTGTCTTGGTATTAAAGCTGCAGTATTGCTAAGACTCTGACTTACTCATACACCTTCATCTGTTCTGCTTGCTTGTGGTCTCCTGGACGTCTTCTGCCTGCCTGCGGTTTCCTGCATCCCACCTTCCTGTGCTCACCTGGACGTCTGCCATCTGCTAACGATTTTCAGCATCCTACCTGCCAGCACGTGGTCTCCTGGACATCTCCGGCCTGCCTGCAGTCTCCTAGTCATCTCCCGCCTGCCATTGGTTTCCAGCATCCTGTCTGCTATCTGGTGGTCTTCTGGACATCTCCTTCCTGCCAGCGTTTTCCAGCATCCTGCTTCCTTGCCTGTGGTCTCCTAGACATCTCCCACCTGCCAGCGGTTTCCAGCATCCTGCCTGCTAGCCTGTGGTCTTCTGGACATCGCCTGCCTGCCAGCAATTTCCCGCCTCCAGTCTCCTTGCCTGTGGCTTCCTTGACATCTTTCATCTACCAGCAGTTTCCAGCATCCTACCTGCTAGCATATGGTCTCCTAAACATCTCTGGCCTGCCTGCGGACTCCTAGTCGTGTCCCACCTGCCATCGGTTTCCAGCATCCTGCCTGCTTGCCTGTGATCTACTGGACATCTCCAGCCTGTGTGCAGTATCATAGTCATCTCCCGCCTGCCTGTGGTTTCCAGCATCCTGCCTGCTTGCCTGTGTTCTTCTGGACATCTCCTACCTGCCTGCAGTCTACTAGATGTCTCCGACCTGCCAGCGGTTTCCAGCATCCTGCCTGCTAGCCTGTGGTCTCCTGGACATCTCCTGCCTGCCAGCAATTTCCAGAATCCTGCTTACTGGCCTGTGGTCTCCTAGACGTCTCCCGCCTGCCAGCGGTTTCCAACATCCTGCCTGCTGGCCTGTGGTCTCCTGGACATCTCCTGCCTGCCAGCAATTTCCCAACTCCTGCCTCCTTGCCTGTGGCTTCCTTAACGTGTCCCGTTTGCCTGAGTTCTCCTGGAGATCTTCCACCTGCCAAAGGTTTCCAACATTCTACCTGCTAGCCTTTGGTCGCCTAGACGTCTCCCACCTGCCAGTCACTTCCAACATCCTTGCTGCTTGCCTGTGAACTTCTGGACATCTCCTGCCTGCCTGCGGTTTCCTGCATTCCGCCTACCTGCCTCCGGTCTCCTGTCTGGAGGATCCACCTCACCTGGTGAGTCTAGCACAGGGAGATGGACAACTTCAGGAATTTAATCCAGAGCTGTCTGCTGTGTAATTCCACTCATTCCACTTGTCTGAGGACAAGAGGCAATACATGACAATGTGCATCAAAGGAAAAAAAATGGTTATGCACAAGTTCTTACCATCCTCGGGGGCTAATTGTTGTGGCTCACCCGAGCAGAAACATTCTCTTATTTGCATATTTCTAAATACTGGAATATATAAAAAAAAAACACATTACATTCTTAAAATAATCATAAAAGTGAAGGAAATTCATCAGTTTTCAGGAAACAAGTCTACGAGAACTTTGACTTTTCTGCATTTATTTCCTTTGATGAAATGAATTCAACAAACAACAAGGTCAATTTTATAATTATCTTCAGTCTTCCGGAAATACAGAGAGAATAACAAGAAATCAAGGTGTATTAATTACATTGGCCGCTTGTGTAAACATTTATGTAAATGTGCGAAAAAAAAGGAAAAAAAAAAGTAATTATTTATTTACTTTTCTACGTAATATCTTTCTGGGACTTTGCATTGCTTATTGCAGTGTTCAGGGACTATAAATTGGTTTAAGGTTTTTTTTTTAACAAAAAAATCTGATTTGTCAGACTACCGTGCACATGTATTGACTTCGGAAAAAATTTCTCTAGAAACAGCGCCACTCTTGTCTTTGGGTTGTGTCAGGTATTGCATCTCAGCCCCATTTAAATGGGAAATGTATATATATATATATATTCTATTGTGCTAAGTGCAGGGCTTTAAGGATTCTTTCTGAATATCTGTGTTATGCACCTGCTCCTCAGCGCCCTCCAGTGGGCATAACAATGTGTAGCAATTGTGTCGAAAGTATTCTTCACAGTCAAGGATCTTGAGCTGTTGTTGATGTCTCCCCTTTGTGAGGTGGATTCTGGAAGCCCTTGACCCGGATGAGTGGTTTCGGAGCAGCATGGACAAGTAAAGGTGAAGCAAGATGGACAGAAGAGAGCAATGGAGGCTGTACTGGCTGGTCAACAACTGGAGGGATAGAGCTGATAACCACAGGGTAGCCGGAGTCTCAACTACGAGAGACTGATGAAGCAGATTCATAATAATGGCCCAGCATAGAAGGCTTGTAAATGTAACAGAGCCCAGCGAAGCAGCAGCGCAAGGTAGATCAGGAGAATATCCATAGCAGAGGTTAATGAAATAATAGAGCAGAATATGTCTGGAGACTCACTGAGATGCATCAGAGTCCAGCAACGTAGCAGATTGAGTATGTCAGGTGACACACAATTAATGTAGCAGAGGCCAGCAGAGCAGCAGAGTTGAGTATGAAAAAACACTCATTATAATGAGTCTGGCAATGTATCAGATCTGAGTATGTATACAGACTCATTGAGATGTAGCAGAATCCAGCAATGCAGCAGGGTTGAGTATGTCAGGTGACACAGGAATGACGTAGCAGAGACCAGCAGAGCAGCAGAGTTGAGTAACAAAAGACACTTATTAGCATGATATAGCAGAGCCTGGTAGTGTATAAGAGCTGGGTATGTATGGAGACCCATTGAGATGTAGCAGAATCCAGCAATGCAGCAGGATTGAGTATGTCAGGTGACACAGGAATGATGTAGCAGAGACCAGCAGAGCAGCAGAGTTGAGTAACAAAAGACACTCATTAGCATGATATAGCAGAGCCTGGCAGTGTATAAGAGCTGGGTATGTATGGAGACCCATTGAGATGTAGCAGAATCCAGCAATGCAGCAGGATTGAGTATGTCAGGTGACACAGGAATGGTGTAGCACAGAGCAACAGAGTTGAGTATCAAAAGACACTCATTAGAATGATGTAGCAGAGCATGGCAGTGTTTAAGTGCTGAGTATGCATGGAGACTCATTGAGATTTAGAAGAGTCCAGCAATGTAGCAGGGTTGAGTATGTCAGGCAACACAGGGATGATGTAGCAGAGTCCAACAGGACAGCAGATTCAGTATGTCAAGACACTCTTTAGAGTATTATAGCAGAGCCTGACAGTGTATCAGAACTGAATATGTCAAGTGACTCACTGGAAATATATTGCAGAATTTGGTAGTGTAGCAGAGTCCAGCAATGTAGCAGATTTGGGTATATCAAGTGAAACACTGTGGTAATGTAGCAAAGCAACATATCAGGGTTGAATACGTCAGGTGACGCAAAGTAATGATGTAATATGGTCAGGCAGGTTGCAGAGTTGAGTATGTCAAAACACTTACAGGAATGGTGTAGCAGAGTCTAACAGAGTAGCAGAGGCGAGTCAGTCAAGTCACTCACTAAAAAAATATAGCAGGGCCTAGCAGTTTAGCAAAGTCCAGCAACATAGCTTAGTTGTGTTTGTCAGGTGGCAAAGTGTGGCAGAAGTCCAAAGTAGTGACATGGACACTGACTACCTGAATACTCAGGCAACATGCAGCTGCCTCAGTCAGCTGATAAAGCCAAAGGACATGACCTCAGACGTGCTGGGCTATAATATAAACCTTATGTGTGGCAGAGCAGAGAGTAGCATTAAGGGCTTACAGAGAATGGGGACCCCGACACTGAAGCTGGGACAGGTAACAGCTTTGCTATTTGACAGCCCACGATTAAAGGTCCACTTGCATAGAACGTTGGGAAACTTACTGCATACAATGTATTCATTGAACTTAATGAAAGCACAGTATGCAATAAGCTCCTGAGCTCCACCTAGTGGTGGATGCAGGGAGACATTATTTTCTTATTTCTCTATATGTCTATGCATTGAATTTGGAGCTCAGAATCAGAAAAATGATGTTCAGACCACCAAAAAGATAAATTATATAATGGATCAGCGCAGAATGTTGACCCTAAGAGCAACATCCAAAATTGTTGAGTCAGGGACCATTTTTCCTACCTTCATGCAGAGAAATAGCTTATCCGAGCTTGTTGTCCCGACGTTTCGTCTACCTGATAAAATGTGATTGGCGGTAATTGCTGCGGCCGGGCTGAGGGAGAGCTTTGCATGCTAATCGGCCGGTGCATTGATTAATATCAGGAGGTTGGTACGTATTGAATAGTAACTTTGTTTATTTTCTTCTTTGTCATGAGGATGTGATTTTCTTCTTCAATAACTCACTAAAGTAATGATGCCGCTTGATGGGAAATGTATGAGGTTCTAGAAGATCATTTATCATCAGAGAGAGCGCCACAGAATAAGAAAGCTGGGAATACATTACGCCATGGTGGAAGTCGGCTCCATACTCTCCTCTTCCTACAAGAACCGTAGAACGTCTTATAACGAACCATGTACCAATCTGTAATCACCAAACTCCACTAAACCAACATTGATTCTTCAATGTACAACAAACATGGCACTCTCCGTGATCTGCAGCCGTAGTTGGCTTATACCGTATATATGTCATGAAATTGGTGCGCTCATCAGTTTTTGGCTGGAAATAGCTACAATTATTGGAAATTCCTGGTCATACAAAACCAAGCCTCCATGATAGCTGGAGAAGAGGTGGAAAGACCTCACAATGCCTGCAACGCCAGGAAAAACTACCATCTCAAAATTTAGTAGTGCTCCTTTATTTAATGGGATTCTCCAGGATTACAAAAACCTGTTTATTTTCCAAAAAACATTGTCACATCTGTCCACGGGTTGTACCTGGTGCTGAATCTCAGCTAGAGATGAGTGAAAGTGTCAAAATTTGAATTAGGAAAATTTGCTCAAATTTGGCTGGGAAATTATTTTGCATGAAAAAAGAATGCCACAAAGAAGTAAAAATAAAAACTCCCCATACTTCTGCCGTCTTCAGCCTTCTGTTGTTTATCTTCCATCTTTCTGAGCCACCGATCTTCTCTCCCTACTCCCCATACTTCTTCTCCATTGGGCGCCATCTTCAGCCTTCTGCCTTTTATCTTCCATCTTTCTGAATCACAGATCTTCTCTCCTCTCTCCCCATACTTCTGCTCCATTGGGTGTCATCTTCAGTCTTTTGCCTTTTATCTTCCATCTTTCTGAGCCACCGATCTTCTCTCCCCTCTCCCCTCTCCCCATACTTCTTCTCTATTGGGTGCCGTCTTCAGTAGAGATGAGCGTTGTTCGACTCGAACTGTTCGCCAATCTCAAATTCGAGCTGTTTTGGGTGGTGTTCGAGCCGTTCGGCGAACACGAACAATTTGAGAAAAATTCGGCTGTTCGAGGTTATGTTCGATAACTGTTCGTGCACCAAAATCATAACTGGATTTTTTCTCAGTAATGATGAAAATTAATGTTAATACGCAGTTTGAGTGTACAGCGGGGCGGGGGGAGGGGCAGGGGATGGATCTCTGCAGGAACAATGAAGATCTCCATTTTTTTTTCTCTTTCCCACATTTGCAGTGGGGAGGTGCAATCTGTCAGCCTATCAGCAGCGCACACACGGAGCGAACTGCTTTTTTTCACACAAGCAAGGGCATGTGTCATTGGCAGTGTATGTCACATGTCCTTGCCCTATAAGACCAAGCCATTTTCCCCGTCGCCACCATTTTCTCACTGCTGCAGCTGCGTGTTAGACGGCACCGCTGTTGCTGTGTGCTCTATACCTTGTTAATTTCAAGCCAATTTTCGCACAAATCTACAGATAGCTTGGGAGTAGGGAATAGTTGTGATTGCAGTCCTTTTAAGGACTAAGTTACAGCATTTCCTACGACTTTTATCAGGCAGGTCTGTGCTCTTAAATAGATAGGTTGTGGGAGTAAAGACTAATTGTAATTGCAGTCCTTTTCAGGACTAGGTTACATCAGTTCCTATCAGTTTTTGCCAGGCAGGTCTGCGCCAGTGCTGTGCAAGTTTTTTTCACAGCATTTGGCTGAATCTGGCAAAGCTAATCCTTTTTGGCCTATTGCAGAGTGTGTTAGTCAGTGGAGTAGCCTATCTGTGTTGCAAGATATACCACCTGTGTATAGAATACCAATTTTTTTACTGCACCTAGTGAAGTAAAATCTTTTGGGCATAGCATCATTCTATTAGTCCATCTATACTGACCTCCATCAGGTTGCAAATTAAAACTAATTTTTTTCTGCATCTAGCTCTGAAAAAATATTTGGCCTTCTAGTAGTGTGTCGGACTTTCTCTATTAGTCCATCTATACTGACCTCCATCAGGTTGCAAATTAAAAATAATTTTTATCTGCATCTACAGTACCTCTGAAAAAATATTTGGGCTTCTAGCTGTGTGTGGGACTTGTTCTATTAGTCCTTCTATACTGACCTCCAGCAGGTTGCAAACTGAATATATTTTTTTCTGCATCTACCTCTGAAAAAATATTGGTCTTCTAGCTGTGTGTGGGACTTGTTGTATTAGTCCATCTATACTGACCTCCATCAGGTTGCAAACTGAATATATTTTTTTCTGCATCTACCTCTGAAAAAATATTGGGCTTCTAGCTGTGTGTGGGACTTGTTGTATTAGTCCATCTATACTGACCTCCATCAGGTTGCAAACTGAATATATTTTTTTCTGCATCTACCTCTGAAAAAATATTGGGCTTCTAGCAGTGTGTCGGACTTTCTCTATTAGTCCATCTATACTGACCTCCATCAGGTTGCAAATTGAATATAATTTTTTTCTGCATCTAACCCAGCCAATAGTTTTGGCCTAATACCACAGTTTGGCCACTCAGCTCTGCTCGGTTACCATCCATTGTTTTTTTGTGCAAACAACTCCAGAGTTGTGAATTAGTTAACCACCAAAATGAGTGGAAAAAGGCCTGCTGCTGGTGGAAAGGGGAATAGGCGTGTTGGGAAGGGGAAAAAAGGTTGTGTCCGTGGGGTAGGTGTTAAAGCAACAGTAACATCTGCAGAAGAAAGACCATCTTCCAGCCAAACTAAAATGTCTACTTCTTTTAGCGGACAATGTGATAAGATCCCTTTCTTACGGCCACGCCAATCGCTACAAATTCCAGATGAGGCACAAAAACAGCAGGTGCTTCAACGGATATCAAGTGCTCCTTTAAGTGGGCTCTCCTCCACATCAACTTCAACATCACAAATACTCCAGTCCTCAAAGGTGTCACCCAAATCGCACTTGCTTCCTCACAGCTCCCAAATCTCCAGCTGCCCGTCTGAGTATGAGGTAGAACAGATGGTTGAGTCTGCAGAGCTGTTTACTCATACTATAGCCTGGGAATCAGAGGTCGACTCCAGCGCTTCTGTGAATCCAGACGAGGAAATGATCTGCACTGATGCCCAGAATCTTTATGAGTCGGATCCAGGACCAGACGCAGAAGGTTCTGACCATAATGTAGACCCTCATTCCCAAACTGTAACTCCTGTTGGTGGAGACAATGAGGAAGACGATGATAAGACTCAAATACCTGATTGGAGCGACAACTTTAGTTTTTTGTCAGGGCAGGAACAGGTTGGCTCTGAGGACGACGGGTGTGATAACACACAGGGTGCTGATGATGAGGTTGGAGATCCCACTTACTGTCAACCCATAGTCAACCAAGAGATGAGGTCAGCAGAGGAGGTGGAGGAAGATGCTAGTGACGACGAGGTCAGGTTGCGCCTTCCTGGACAGAGACGTAGTACTGGAAGCATGTCAACAACTGCATCCTCAAACACAACTCTGCCTCTCACCACAAGTCGTGGTGGCTCTTCAGGTCGCATGGGTGCTAAGCCTTGCATAGCCTGGGCATTTTTTCAGATCGATAAAGATGACCCAACTCGTGTTATCTGTAACATTTGTCAGCAAAAGCTAAGTAGAGGCCAAAAAATACATAGTTTGAGTACTTCATGCATGAACCGGCACATGGACATGAAGCATAAGTTGCAGTGGGAAGCTCAGTGTGCTACAATGCGGCCTAGCCGGCCGGGCCAACCACCGTCTGCCATATCTTGTGCATCCGCGGCCTCTTCATCGTCTGTGACTGGGGGGACAGCAGTCACACCTGTTTTGGGGCGCAGACCTGCTACCTCTTTACCCGCAACAGCCAGCGTGATTGGCAGGTCATCATTTTCTTTGGAGGTGGTAACACCAGCTGGTGTTGAGCGCTGTCCGACATCGATAGCACCACCTTTGGATCAAGGCAACCTAACATGTCCGCCTGCATCTTCCTCACAGACCGGCAGTTTGCCGGGGACACCCTTATCAACCCCGTCTAAGCACAATAGCCAGCCCTCGGTCCCTCAGATGTGGACAAGTAAAAGACCATTTCCTCCTAGCCATGAGAAAGCTAAGAGGTTGAATTTCACCATCTGCAAGCTCTTGGCTACAGAAATGCTGCCTTTCCGCCTGGTGGACACAGAGGATTTTCGAGACCTTATGTCCGTCGCAGTGCCCCAGTACCAGATGCCCAGTCGGCACTACTTCTCAAAGAAAGGTGTGCCTGCGCTCCACCAGCATGTCGCACACAACATCACCGCTTCTTTGAGAAACTCTGTGTGTGACAGGGTGCATTTCACCACAGACACTTGGACGAGTAGGCATGGACAGGGGCGTTACATGTCGCTGACTGGGCACTGGGTAACTATGGTGACAGCAGGACAAGGGGCTGCTGTCCAAGTCTTGCCGTCCCCACGAGTTGTGCGTCAATCCTCTTTATGTCAAAGTTCCTCCACTGCTTCTGCCTCCTCAACCTCCTCTCGGTCTTCCACCTGCACCCAAAGCCTGTCTGGTCATGCCACAAGCTTTCTAACTGCGCAGAAGGGATCCTGCACACCTCCTTACTATGCTGGCAGTAGGGCTCAACGTCATCAGGCGGTTTTTACTTTGAAATGTCTGGGAAATGTGAGTCACACAGCTGAGGAGTTGTGGTCAGCTCTGGAGAACCAATTTCATGAATGGTTGTCTCCACTGGACCTGAAACCAGGGAAGGCCGTGTGCGACAATGCTGCAAACCTGGGTGCGGCCCTTCGCCGGGGCAATGTCACACACGTGCCTTGTATGGCTCACGTGTTGAACCTGGTTGTCCAGCAATTTTTAGCCCACTATCCCAGACTAGATGGCCTTCTGCAGAGGGCACGGTCGCTGTGTGCTCACTTCCGCCGTTCGCATCCCGCAGCTCAGCGACTTACATCTCTACAGAAGTCGTTGGGCCTGCCACTTCACCGGCTAAAATGCGATGTGCCTACCCAGTGGAATTCAACTCTGCACATGTTGCAGCGACTGTGGCAGCACCGACAAGCCCTGGTGCAATACGTTCTGACATATAGCCTGGGCCAACGAGATTCAGAGGTGGGGCAAATCACGCTGGAGGAGTGGTCTCAGATCAGGGACCTATGCACCCTTCTGCACAGTTTTGAAATGGCGACGAAGATGTTTAGTGCTGACGATGCCATTATTAGCATGACTATTCCGGTGATTTACATGCTGGAGCACATGTTAAACAGAATTCGGAGTCAGGTGGTGGCACAAGAGGAGGTGGAGGAAGTAGAGGAGGAGGAGTTGTATGCGGAAGGGCTAACATCTGCAAGGTCCAGACAGTCGGCAGCACCAAGGCGGCAGGCATGTGAGGGTGGGGGAGATGGTTTTACCAGGGCGCATGGTAGCAGCCAAACTAGTGAGGAAGGTGCAGGAGCCCAGGAAGAAGTGGAGGACGAACTGATGGAAGACTCATCAGATGAGGGAGACCTTGATCACATTTCTGTTGTGCGAGGTTGGGGGGAGAGGACAGAGGAAGGAAGCATGATTGTTACCTCGCCACCAACACAACAGGGACTTGGTGCTCCTGGATGCGCAACACACATGAGTGCCTTCTTGCTGCACTACCTGCAACATGACCCTCGAATTGTGAGAATTAGAAATAATCCTGACTACTGGGTTGCCACACTGTTAGATCCCCGGTACAAAAGTAAATTTGCAGAAATTATTCCTGCCATAGAAAGGGATGCACGCATGCAGGAGTATCAGCAGAGACTGTTGCAGAATCTTACATGTGCTTTTCCACAAAACACCAGTGGTGCACGTAGTGAATCTCACAGTTCCAACTTGCCAACCGTGGGACCGTCAAGTGTTCAGCACTCAAACCGTAACAGAACCACAGTATCTGCTGGTAACATCAATTTTGCAGAATCATTTCACCACTTTTTTAGCCCATCCTTTGCAAGGCCACAGGAGACAAGAAGTCTGACACATAGTCAACGCCTAGAGACGATGGTACAGGACTATCTCCAAGTAAACATTGAAGCCACGACTGTGTCACTGGACCCTTGCTCTTTTTGGGCTTCCAATCTGGATAAATGGCCGGAGCTAGCCACTTACGCCTTGGAGATCTTGTCATGCCCCGCAGCCAGCGTTCTGTCTGAACGTGTGTTCAGCGCTGCTGGTGGTGTGCTGACAGATAAGCGCACGCGGCTCTCCACTGATAATGTAGACAGACTCACGTTCATAAAGATGAACAAATCATGGATCCGAAACGACTTTTCTACCCCTGTGTCATCCTGGGGAGAGTAAAAGCTTGATGATTGGTTAAAATCACCCTACCAACCGTTTTAAGCTTTCAAATTACTAATCATGTTTATCTGTATCTTGACTGGAAAATAATTTGGGCTTTGTAGCAGTGTGCAGCACTGATCCTATTAGGCCATCTATAATAAGCTCCACCAGATTTAAAATTAAAAATAATTTTTAGCTGCATCTAGCCCGGAAAATAATTTTGGGGCTCCGAGATGCGCAAGACACATAAGTGCCTTCTTGCTGCACTACCTGCAGCATGACCCTCATATTGTCAGAATTCGAAGTAATCATGACTACTGGGTTGCCACACTCTTAGATCCCCCAAACTTTTCGATCAACCTTTTCATTTTAATAAAGACCAAAAAAATGGTCATTTTTGAAATTATAAGCATTAGCAGGTTGTTAGAAACTGAAATCAAACAGTTTTCAACTCAAAACTTTATTCTAGGTGATGTTACATTTTCACATAGGACCCCTTGTTCGAAAGGAGCTTCTGAACTCTCTCGTCCATTGAATTTGTCAGGTTTTGGATGGTTTCTGCTTCAATTGTTTTGCATGAGGACAGAATACCCTCCCAGAGCTGTTGCTTAGATGTGAACTGCCTCCCGCCATCATAAACACTCCTTTTAATGATGCTCCAAAGGTTCTGAATGGGGTAGAGGTCAGGAGAGCATGGGGGTCACACCATAAGTTTGTCCCCTTTTATGCCCATATCAGCCAGAGATGCAGATGTTTTATGTGCAGCATGAGATGGTGCATTATCATGCAGAAAAATGATCTTGCTGTGAAATACACGGTTCTTCTTCTTGAACCATGGCAGGAAGTGCTGTTTGAGAAAATCCACATACATTATGGAGTTCATCTTTAGCGCCTTCAGGGATCCTAAAGGGGCCGACAATCTCTCTCCCCATGATTCCAGCCCAAAACATTACTCCACCTCCTCCTTGTTGGCGCTGTAGCCGTGTTTGCGTGGGGTGTCCATCAACCAGCCATCCTCCACTCCATCCATCTGGACCATCGAGCGTTGCACGGCACTCATCCGTGAACAAAACAGTTTTGAAATCAGTCTTCATGTAATGTTTGGCCCACTGGAGCCGTTTCTGCTTGTGTGAAGTGGATAGAGGAGGTCGACAGGATGGCGTATGCACAGCTGCAAACCTCTGAAGGACCCTGCATCTTGTTGTTCGGGGGACGTTGGAGGCACAAGCAGCTTCAAAAACTTGTCTGCTGCTATGACAAGGCTTTCTTGCCGCTGCTCTTTTAACCTGACGTAATTGCCTGTAGGAAAGAGTCCTCAATTTGCCCTTATCAGCACGCACACGTGTGTACTGTGAATCAGCTACATACTTCTTGATTGCCAAGACACTTCATCCTGATCATCGCACAATGTTGATTGTAGTCATGCCTTGACCTAAACACTCCACAATTTGTTGCTTCTCAGCAGCCGACACATCCTTTTTCTTTCCCATTTTGGCAGAAAATGTAGGCTGCTTAATAATGTGAGAGAGCCTTCTTAAGTAGTCTTGCCTTTCATTGGACACACCTGCCAAACTAATTAGCACAGGTGTCTGCAATTGCTTACAGTGATATAAAGAGCCCTGACACACATCACCATCAATGAGTTTAACTGACAAACAAACAAATTCTTCCCTTATCACTCCTAAACACTTTTTGCATAATAATTTGGAACACAGTGTACATGTGCTTTTCCACAAAACACCAGTGGTTCACGTAGTGAATCTTACAGTTCTAACTTGCCAACCGTGGTCTGTATGGAGTTGTTCAATAAAGGGCCCAAAATTAAGATAACATAGATGGGAGGGGTCTCTATGAATAGGAATTCCTAAGTATTTGATACCCTGTGAGGGCCAGGCAAAGGGAAAGTTGGACTGGATGGAATCCTATATGGATTTGGGGAGGGAGACATCGAGGGCCTCAGACTTCGCTGCATTGATTTTAAAATTTTACCATGTAACAAAGTGACCTATTTCAGCCATAACAGCATGGATGGATATATGTGATTGAGTGATATATACTAGGACATCATCAGCAAATAGAGAGCACTTGTACTCGGTGCCTCCCACCTCAATCCACCTAATATTGGGGTTATGGCGAATTGATGAGAGCAGGTGCTCCGTCACTAGGATGTATAAGAGAGGGGACAGAGGACATCCCTGCCTTGTCCCATTGGTGATTGTGAAAGGTGATGAAAATGTTCTGACGCACCCCCTGGGCCTTGGGACACCCGGAGCCGGACCCTTTTTGGTGGATGCTGGTGGTTGTAGTCGTCGTGGCGGCGACCCGGTTCCGTGGCTCAGGGCGGTCAAACCAGTGGCGGAACTATTTATGTGGTTTTGATGTTTAAATGTCCGACTACGCCACCCGTGGATTGCGGTCAGAGTGAACCGCCGCTACAGGGCAGACCGCTGAGGCTGGTGTTGTGGGTGCAGCAGAGCGTAGCATAACTCCCCACGGGAGGAGTATAGCCTCAGGGCAGTGTATGCGGAGGATGGGGGTGATGGTGCAGGGCAGCAGCAGTAACGACACGGAGTCAGTGATGCAGTCCAGGGCCTTTACTCACAGTTCTTATTATCCAGACCACGTCTGCAGGTAACGGCTGCCCACGTCGTACTGTGCTCACCAGGTGAGGGGCTCAGACAACTCCCAGATAACTTTGGAGCGCTTCACAGGACCCCCTTTGTGTGTCCTTTGTCTGGCCTTTCTTACCAACACTTCTGTCCGGCTGCCTCGGGCCTCCTCTTGGTAAACTTGGCGCCAGTTTCCCTGACCCTATGTGGTGCCTTCCTAGCGGGTGTAGCGAGGGGCTGCGCCACATAAAATGTCAGAGCCTCCGGTTTCTAGCTGAGGGTCGTTTCCTGCCTCCACTAGTTCGGGGACCGGTCTCCCCCTTTGGCCTGACCCCTCCACGCAGGTGGATTCGGGCGTGCGGTGGCGACTCGCCCGTCCGCACCCCTGGGATCCCTTCATTCCTCGTTCCTGGAGCCTTCTCCGCTCCTCTTCCTTCCTTCTCCCTCTTCCAGGCCTGGGCCTCTGTTACTAGGCCCGCCTCCGGAGCAGAGCTCATGCAGAGCCCCTGCTCCCTGCCACTTCTGCTCAGACTTCTCTGCACTGAACTAAGATGGTGCCCACCTTTTATACTCCCTTCTCAATGCACCCAGGAACTGCTTCCTCCCTGCTCCTGCACTACAGGGTTCCCCTTCCTCAGTGTTCCCTCCCCCCACTCCAGCCAGGGACAGGGACTGTCGTGCCCATCTCAGGGGCATATTGGTCGCCCTGCCCCACGGCAATGTGGTGTAATGCATGCAGGTGTCGGGTCCTGATCCACACTCCATCCTTACCTGAGAGTGAGATATCACACCTCTGGGTGAGGTGCAATACGTCTGTAGCAACCGAGCCCTCAGGGTGCTACAGTTCCATTTATCTTCAGCCTAGGTGACGTATTGCGATACAGGGCCGTGATTTTGGCTATAAAAGGGTCCCCTAGACCCCTACCCCAAGCTTTTTAAGAGAATCATATATGGCGTGCCAGGAGACTCTATGGAATGCTTTCTCAGCATCCAACGAGAGTATCTAATTACAAATTTTTAACTGCATCTAGCCCAGGAAATACTTTGTGCCTAGTAGCAGTGTCTGCTAGTCAGCGGATTATCCCGGCTGTTAAGCAAGCTACACCACCTGTAGTTTAGACACTTAATTTTTTCAAAGGAAATGCTTCGGGACCATGGGATACTTAGTGAAGAGCATCAGGAGGCACCCCAAGGCATAGGGGCTGGGACTGGCAGTAGGATGCCTTGCGGTGGACAGCCGAGCTCGATCCTTATAAAAGCTTTTTAACTGCAGCAGCTTTAGTGGACGCTACTGGAGCTGGAATTACCGCGGCTGCTGGCATGAGACTTGCCCTCCAATAGATCCTTGTAAATGGATTTAAAGTGTATTCATTCAAATTAGAGAGACAATTTAAATTAAAAAGCTTAGAGCTGCCTCCACCACAGGGGGGCTCGCTCGACCCACCAGCGGACAGGCACCAGTATTGGGAGAGGGGGGCTGGCCGTCAGGGTTCACCGCGGCTCTGGCACAAACCCGGCGACACGGAGGTGGCACGGGCAGGAGCGGACTGGCCGTGTCGGCTTCTCACTTTTTGGATTTTAGAAGGGCATGACATGCCTATATCTGTGTCTCCCCCTCCTTTTACTCCTCCACCTCTTTTATTTTCGCATGACTATATGTACTTGTCACTTTTCCATGTGTTAGTTATGTCTTCTGAGCAGTTTGTCAGCTTTTGGACACCTTTGAAGGTGTTTTCTATGTGTTTCTATGTGTTTTTGTTTGCCTGCCATTGGTTTTAACGGTGTTCGAAGGTGCTCGACGAACAGTTCGACGAACAGTTCGGCGAACACACGGGTGTTCGACGAACCGAACCGCACTCGAACACTACGGGGGTGGCTCAACACTAGTCTTCAGCCTTCTGTTGTTTATCTTCCATCTTTCTGAGCCACCGATCTTCTCTCCCTACTCCCCATACTTCTTCTCCATTGGGCATCATCTTCAGCCTTCTGCCTTTTATCTTACATCTTTCTGAGCCACCGATCTCCTCTCCCCATACTTCTCCATTGGGCGCCGTCTTCAGCCTTCTGCCTTTTATCTTCCATCTTTCTGAATCACAGATCTTCTCTCCCCTCTCCCCATACTTCTCCATTGGGTGTCATCTTCAGCCTTCCGCCTTTTATCTTCCATCTTTCTGAATCACCGATCTTCTCTCCGCTCTCACCATACTTCTTTTCCATTGGGCGCCGTCTTCAGCCTTCTGCTTTTTATCTTCCATCTTTCTGAGCCACCGATCTTCTCTCCCCACTCTCCATACTTCTGCTCAATTGGGTGTCATCTTCAGCCTTCTGCCTTTTATCTTCCATCTTTCTGAGCCACCGATCTTCTCTCCCCTCTCCACATACTTCTCCATTGGGCATCATCTTCAGCCTTGTGCCTTTTATCTTCCATCTTTCTGAGCCACCGATCTTCTATCCCCTCTCCCCATAGTTCTGCTCCATTGGGTGTCATCTTCAGCCTTCTGCCGTTTATCTTCCATCTTTCTGAACCACCGATCTTTTCTCCCCTCTCCCCATAGTTCTGCTCCATTGGGTGCCGTCTTCAGCCTTCTACCTTTTATCTTCCATCTTTTTGAGCCACCGATCTTCACTCCCCTCTCCCCATACTTCTGCTCCATTGGGTGTCATCTTCAGCCTTCTGCCTTTTATCTTCCATCTTTCTGAGCCACCGATCTTCTCTCCCCTCTCCCCATACTTCTTCTCCATTGGGCATCATCTTCAGCCTTCTGCCTTTTATCTTCCATCTTTCTGAGCCACCGATCTTCTCTCCCCTCTCCCCTCTCCCCATACTTCTTCTCTATTGGGTGCCGTCTTCAGCCTTCTGTTGTTTATCTTCCATCTTTCTGAGCCACCGATCTTCTCTCCCTACTCCCCATACTTCTTCTCCATTGGGCATCATCTTCAGCCTTCTGCCTTTTATCTTCCATCTTTCTGAGCCACCGATCTCCTCTCCCCATACTTCTCCATTGGGCGCTGTCTTCAGCCTTCTGCCTTTTATCTTCCATCTTTCTGAATCACAGATCTTCTCTCCCCTCTCCCCATACTTCTCCATTGGGTGTCATCTTCAGCCTTCTGCCTTTTATCTTCCATCTTTCTGAATCACCGATCTTCTCTCCCCTCTCCACATACTTCTTTTCCATTGGGCGCCGTCTTCAGACTTCTGCTTTTTATCTTCCATCTTTCTGAGCCACCGATCTTCTCTCCCCTCTCTCCATACTTCTGCTCAATTGGGTGTCATCTTCAGCCTTCTGCCTTTTATCTTCCATCTTTCTGAGCCACCGATCTTCTCTCCCCTCTCCACATACTTCTTCTCCATTGGGCATCATCTTCAGCCTTGTGCCTTTTATCTTCCATCTTTCTGAGCCACCGATCTTCTATCCCCTCTCCCCATAGTTCTGCTCCATTGGGTGTCATCTTCAGCCTTCTGCCGTTTATCTTCCATCTTTCTGAACTACCGATCTTTTCTCCCCTCTCCCCATAGTTCTGTCCATTGGGTGTCATCTTCAGCCTTCTGCCTTTTATCTTCCATCTTTCTGAATCACCGATCTTCTCTCCCCTCTCCCCATACTTCTTCTCTATTGGGTGCCGTCTTCAGCCTTCTGTTGTTTGTCTTCCATCTTTCTGAGCCACCGATCTTCTCTCCCTACTTCCCATACTTCTTCTCCATTGGGCATCATCTTCAGCCTTCTGCCTTTTATCTTCCATCTTTCTGAGCCACCGATCTCCTCTCCCCATACTTCTCCATTGGGCGCTGTCTTCAGCCTTCTGCCTTTTATCTTCCATCTTTCTGAATCACAGATCTTCTCTCCCCTCTCCCCATACTTCTCCATTGGGTGTCATCTTCAGCCTTCTGCCTTTTATCTTCCATCTTTCTGAATCACCGATCTTCTCTCCCCTCTCCCCATACTTCTTTTCCATTAGGCGCCGTCTTCAGCCTTCTGCTTTTTATCTTCCATCTTTCTGAGCCACCGATCTTCTCTCCCCTCTCTCCATACTTCTGCTCAATTGGGTGTCATCTTCAGCCATCTGCCTTTTATCTTCCATCTTTCTGAGCCACCGATCTTCTCTCCCCTCTCCACATACTTCTTCTCCATTGGGCATCATCTTCAGCCTTGTGCCTTTTATCTTCCATCTTTCTGAGCCACCGATCTTCTATCCCCTCTCCCCATAGTTCTGCTCCATTGGGTGTCATCTTCAGCCTTCTGCCGTTTATCTTCCATCTTTCTGAACTACCGATCTTTTCTCCCCTCTCCCCATAGTTCTGCTCCATTGGGTGTCATCTTCAGCCTTCTGCCTTTTATCTTCCATCTTTCTGAATCACCGATCTTCTCTCCCCTCTCCCCATACTTCTTCTCTATTGGGTGCCGTCTTCAGCCTTCTGTTGTTTGTCTTCCATCTTTCTGAGCCACCGATCTTCTCTCCCTACTTCCCATACTTCTTCTCCATTGGGCATCATCTTCAGCCTTCTGCCTTTTATCTTCCATCTTTCTGAGCCACCGATCTCCTCTCCCCATACTTCTCCATTGGGCGCTGTCTTCAGCCTTCTGCCTTTTATCTTCCATCTTTCTGAATCACAGATCTTCTCTCCCCTCTCCCCATACTTCTCCATTGGGTGTCATCTTCAGCCTACTGCCTTTTATCTTCCATCTTTCTGAATCACCGATCTTCTCTCCCCTCTCCCCATACTTCTTTTCCATTAGGCGCCGTCTTCAGCCTTCTGCTTTTTATCTTCCATCTTTCTGAGCCACTGATCTTCTCTCCCCTCTCTCCATACTTCTGCTCAATTGGGTGTCATCTTCAGCCTTCTGCCTTTTATCTTCCATCTTTCTGAGCCACCGATCTTCTCTCCCCTCTCCACATACTTCTTCTCCATTGGGCATCATCTTCAGCCTTGTGCCTTTTATCTTCCATCTTTCTGAGCCACCGATCTTCTATCCCCTCTCCCCATAGTTCTGCTCCATTGGGTGTCATCTTCAGCCTTCTGCCGTTTATCTTCCATCTTTCTGAACCACCGATCTTTTCTCCCCTCTCCCCATAGTTCTTCTCCATTGGGTGTCATCTTCAGCCTTCTGCCTTTTATCTTCCATCTTTCTGAATCACTGATCTTCTCTCCCCTCTCCCCATACTTCTTTTCCATTGGGTGCCGTCTTCAGCCTTCTGCCTTTTATCTTCCATCTTTTTGAGCCACCGATCTTCACTCCCCTCTCCCCATACTTCTGCTCCATTGGGTGTCATCTTCAGCCTTCTGCCTTTTATCTTCCATCTTTCTGAGCCACCGATCTTCTCTCCCCTCTCCACATACTTCTTCTCCATTGGGCATCATCTTCAGCCTTGTGCCTTTTATCTTCCATCTTTCTGAGCCACCGATCTTCTATCCCCTCTCCCCATAGTTCTGCTCCATTGGGTGTCATCTTCAGCCTTCTGCCGTTTATCTTCCATCTTTCTGAACCACCGATCTTTTCTCCCCTCTCCCCATAGTTCTGCTCCATTTGGGTGTCATCTTCAGCCTTCTGCCTTTTATCTTCCATCTTTCTGAATCACCGATCTTCTATCCCCTCTCCCCATACTTCTTTTCCATTGGGTGCCATCTTCAGCCTTCTGCCTTTTATCTTCCATCTTTTTGAGCCACCGATCTTCACTCCCCTCTCCCCATACTTCTGCTCCATTGGGTGTCATCTTCAGCCTTCTGCCTTTTATCTTCCATCTTTCTGAGCCACCGATCTTCTCTCCCCTCTCCCCATACTTCTTCTCCATTGGGCATCATCTTCAGCCTTCTGCCTTTTATCTTCCATCTTTCTGAACCACCGATCTTCTCTCCCCATAGTTCTTCTCCATTGGGCGCCATCTTCAGGCTTCTGCCTTGTATCTTCCATCTTTCTGAATCACCGATCTTCTCTCCCCTCTCCCCATACTTCTTCTCCATTGGGCGCCGTCTTCAGCCTTCTGCCTTTTATCTTCCATCTTTCTGAATCACCGATCTTCTCTCCCCTCTCCCCATAGTTCTGCTCCATTGGGTGTCATCTTCCATCTTTTTGAATCACCGATCTTCTCTCCCCTCTCCCCATACTTCTTCTCCATTGGGAGCAATCTTCAGGCTTCTGCCGTTTATCTTCCAACTTTCTGGGCCACTGATTTTCTCTAGGTTGCACGTCATCATGTAGGGTGAGACAAAAACATTGACATTGATGATGTGCAGCACATCACACAAAACTGTGACCCATCCAAGTGCATGAGGAATTGAGAACATCGGTAGCGCCGGTTGACCAGAAAGTAAAGAAGATAGAAAAAATAAGAGAGAGCTGAACCGGAGGTGGCAGGAGAGGTATGGGGAGAGCTGAGGAGAAGTGACTTTAAGATTTTTACTTACCCCTTCCTGGCCCTCCGATTCCAAAAAATAGTGGTCAATTGGTTGCCATTTTGTTGGAATTAACACAAATCATGAAAAAGTTGGGTTCTGGTGAATCTGCATTTTTTTTTTGCAAAATTTGTAACCAATTTTATTTGTTATGAAACAATTCTCTAATCTCAAATCTCAGCACCAATGACTTTAATAGGGCCGAGATGCAATCCCACACATGTTCTGTAGACGATAGTGGTGCTGCTTTTGAAAGATCCTTATGTTATGATTGAGTATTTGGTAAAATACAGTAGTGTTCAAAATAATAGCAGTGTGTTCAAAAACATGAGTTAAGCACAAAATCTTTCTACTAGTTTTTATTTCCAGGATTGGAAACATTGCACATTGTTTTTTAATTCAAAGCATGAAGAGAAATGTAGATAATTTTAATTACTTTACAGAAAATAACAAAAAATTAACATTGAGCTGTTCTAAAAAATAGCAGTGTCTGCATTTGTCTTTACAAACTCACAATATGTTCTCTTTTTTTTTGAGGATTTACCATTCCTGTGAATCACTAACCTCATATTTAGTTGTATACCCACTGGTTTTTAGAACTGCTTCACATCTATGTTGCATAGAGTCAACCAACTTCTGGCACCTGTCACTGTTATTCCAGCCCAGGATGCTTTCACTACATCCCACAAGTTTTTGGAATTTGTTGGCTTTACCTCAGAAACAGCATTTTTGATGTCACCCCACAAGTGTTCTATCGGATTAAGGTCCAGGGATTGGTCTAGCCGCTCCATAACCTTAATTTTGTTGGACTGGAAGAAAGATTTTGCTAGTTTACTGGTGTGTTTAGGGTCATTGTCTTGTTGAAACACCAATGTCAAGGGCATATCCTCTTCAGCGTAAGGCAACATGACCTCTTCAAGTATTTTAATATATGCAAACTGGACCATGATCCCTGGTATGCGGTAAATAGGTCTGGAACCATAGTAAGAGAAACATGCCCATGTCATGATGCTTCCACCATGCTTCACTGTCTTCAGAGTGTACTGTGGCTGAATGCAGAGTTTGGGGGTCGTCTGACGAACTCTCTGCAGCCCTTGGACCCAAAAATAACTATTTTCTTTCATCAGTCCACAAAGTGTTTCTCCATTTCTCTTTAGGCCAGTTGATGTGTTCTTTGGCAAATTGTATCAGCTTCAGTACATGTCTTTTAAGGACTTTGCGGGGATTTCTTGCCAAGAGATTAGCTTCACACGGGCGTCTTCGAACTGTCACAGAACTCACAGGTAACTGGAGACTGTCTGTGATCATCCTGGAGGTGATCATTGGCTGAGCCTTTGCCATTCTGGCTATTCTTCCATCCATTCGAATGGCATCCTTCCATTGTCTTCCACGTCTCTATTGTTTTGATTTCCATTTTAAAGCATTGGAGATAATTTTAGCTGAACAGCCGATCATTGTCTGCACTTCTTTTTAAGTTTTACGGTCTCCAATCAACTTTTTAATCAAAGTATGCTGTTCTTCCGAACAATGTTTCGAGCAACCCATATTTCTCAGGCTTTCAAGGAGAAATGCATGTACAACATGTGCTGTCTTCATCCTTAAATAAGGGCCACATGATTCACACCTGTTTCTTCACAGAATGATTGTCCTCACTAATTGAACTCCACACTGCTATTATTTTGAACACAATTAATTATTCACATACACAGATTGAAAACCTGCAGATCATGAATGTGGAGTCTGTTGGTTTTCTTAGAATCTACTGCACCAACTGGTGAATTGTGTGACATGTGGTGATAAAATTTATGCCAAAAATAGCAATTAATCTGGTTAGTCATATTGGACTGCTATTATTTTGAACTCTACTGTATGTCCTCAGAAATCCACAGTAAGTAATCAGGAGGCAGAAAGATTTTTCTAATCCTGGACAAACTTCTTTAATAGGAAGCTCACATTTCGGAGAATCCCTTGTTAGAGTGGTCCTCAGATGATAATCGAAAGGTGTCTCATGGGCAGACCACTTAATAATCGGCTGCAATCTACAGGGGAAGATATCAGCATGTACTAGCACCCCTACAGGACAAATGAAGTATTGCAAAAATTATTATTCTGTCTATGGAAGTGTCCGATCCTGAAAAAGTGATGATTATTACCTTTTGCATCCAAGTCTCCACTCTGGCTAATAAATAAAGGATCTAAACAGGACGCTATTCTGTAAAGTCAGATTTAGCGAAAAATTTAATTATTCTTATTGCTCAGTGTTTGATAATACAAAGACATGAAGGATTCTTGCTCTCCTGTCTCTATGTAGCACATGATCAAAAGCAGCAGCACGGAGGACATTATACACCAGTACTAAGCAGTATAACTGTGAATCCAGCTCTGAGATGAGGTACTGAGCAGTGTAACTGTGAAACCAGCTCTGTGGTGAGATAAACATTAACTAGAAAGCTGAGACATAACATGTCTCTGTCTGTTTCACTCTGTCCCTCCCTCCTCCTTTCGCCTCTTCATAGACTTTTACAGGCAGCTGTAATCTGATCCCTCAGTGACCTGGTAGTCTTTCTTGTCTTGAGCAGGACAGATTTTGATTGATGTATATGGGAGGTGGGAGAAAGGAAGAACTGGGTCATAAGTGAGAAAGAGGCATGTGTCTCTGATAAGATCTATTAGAAAGTTTCTTGTACTATTGATTTACGGCAGAGGTGTTGAAATGACAGACATCATTTTTGATATTTTTTTTCAGACTGGTACAAATTAAGATTTGATTTGCATCTGACAATGGAATGGTAACAACAGAAGGACACATTTGCAAAAAAAAGTTTCCCTTAGCAACCTGTGCCCCACCAAGCGTTATTCTTGTGCTGTAATCATTATTTCACGGCAATTATTTGTTCACAGTACCATTAACAATGGAACAAAACATTGGCTTTCATAAAGTGTGTATTCTCTATGTTCCCGGTAACCTTCTGGAAAATCACAAAATTAATGTAAAACAATATCGGCAGCCCCTGTGGAGCAAGACGCGAGGAGGAGGGCGCTAAGTCCCCTCAAGGGTCTCTTCTAAAAGACGTTTATTAAACATGATTTAACCCAAAATGGAGCAGAAATGGGATTATTGCACTTTAAGAACCGAAAAGTAATTATTTTGGTTGTTTTGCACAAAATGCACAATGTCTGTATGTCCGTCTGTCTATATGTCTGTGTTTGTATGTAAGTCGGTATGTATGTCTGTATGTATGTATATACTTGTATGTCTGTGTGTATGTTTGTGTGTATGTCGGTATGTATGTATACTTGTATGTCTGTGTGTATGTTTGTATGTCGGTATGTATGTATACTTGTATGTCTGTGTGTATGTTTGTGTGTATGTCGGTATGTATGTATGCTTGTATGTCTGTGTGCATGTTTGTGTGTATGTCGGTATGTATGTATACTTGTATGTCTGTGTGTATGTTTGTGTGTATGTCGGTATGTATGTATACTTGTATGTCTGTGTGTATGTTTGTGTGTATGTCGGTATGTATGTATACTTGTATGTCTGTGTGTATGTTTGTGTGTATGTCGGTATGTATGTATACTTGTATGTCTGTGTGTATGTTTGTATGTCGGTATGTATGTATACTTGTATGTCTGTGTGTATGTTTGTGTGTATGTCGGTATGTATGTATACTTGTATGTCTGTGTGTATGTTTGTGTGTATGTCGGTATGTATGTATACTTGTATGTCTGTGTGTATGTTTGTGTGTATGTCGGTATGTATGTATACTTGTATGTCTGTGTGTATGTTTGTGTGTATGTCGGTATGTATGTATACTTGTATGTCTGTGTGTATGTTTGTGTGTATGTCGGTATGTATGTATACTTGTATGTCTGTGTGCATGTTTGTGTGTATGTCGGTATGTATGTATACTTGTATGTCTGTGTGTATGTTTGTGTGTATGTCGGTATGTATGTATACTTGTATGTCTGTGTGTATGTTTGTGTGTATGTCGGTATGTATGTATACTTGTATGTCTGTGTGCATGTTTGTGTGTATGTCTGTATTTATTATATTTGTGTGTCTGTATGTCTTTATGTATGTATGCCTCTCTGTCTGTATATACGTATGTATGTCTGTATGTAATCTGTGCACATATTTATATGTATGTACAACATGTATGTATTTTTCTATGTTTGTATGTATGTTTATATTTATGCAGGTTTGTATGTATCTATGTATGAATATATTTATATATGTTTGCACGTTTTTACAGTATGTATGTTATTGTCTGTATGTATGTGTGTGTATATATATTTCTATGTATATATCTATGTATGAATATAAGTATGCTTGTATGTATGTGTGTATGTTTGTACAGTACAGACCAAAAGTTTGGACACACCTCATTTAAAGATTTTTCTGTATTTTCATGACTATGAAAATTGTACATTCACACTGAAGGAATCAAAACTATGAATTACCACATGTGGAATTATATACTTAACAAAAAAGTGTGAAACAACTGAAAATATGTCTTATATTCTAGGTTCATCAAAGTAGCCACCTTTTGCTTTGATGACTGCTTTGCACACTCTTGGCATTCTCTTCTCATTCTTCCGGTTTTAAATACTCGAGGTGACGCTGTGCGGCCAGCCAATCACTGTAATGCCCACAACCAACATGGCTGCGGCATTACAATGACTGGCTGGCAATCCCTGCAATTTTATTGGCTCTGTAAAGAGCGCCAAACGTGCAGGGCGGAGACCCGAGCTCCCGCCCGAGTAACCCGGAAATGCTCGGTGCTCACCGAACATCCCGAGTAGTGAGATGCTCGGGCGAGTACCGAGCAGTGTCGAGCATGCTCGCTCAACACTAATCAAGACCAAAGTCAGCGCAGCCGTCTACCAGAACATTGTAGAGCACTTCATGCTTCCCTCTGCCGACAAGCTTTATGGAGATGGAAATGTCATTCTCCAGCAGGACTTTGCCCCTGTCCACACGGCCAAAAGTACCAATACCTGGTTTACACACAACAGTATCACTGTGCTTGATTGGCAGCAAACTCGCCTGACCTTAACCCCATAGAGAATCTATTTGCATGTATGTATACAGGTTTGTGAGTATCTATGCATGAATATATTTATGCTTGTACTAGAAATAGGCCTGATGCTATTGCATCGGGAGTGCAGCCAATCTCCCTACGGCGGGAGATGAGCCAATGAGCTCATTGGCTCAGACGGCGGGGCGGAGGATTTGAATCCAGCGCCGCTCAAAGCCGCGTGGCACCACTCAGCCAGTGAGAGGTGCTGTGCGCCTTGGCGGGGAATTTGAATCCCGCGCAACACCACTCATTGGCTCAACCGGCGGGCGGCTCAGCCAATGAGCAGTGCTGCGTGGCTTTGGTGGGACATTCAAACCCGCGCGGCACCGCTCAATGGCTCAGCCGGCGGGAGATTTGAATCCCACGCCGCTCAATGGCTGAGCGACAGGGCCAATGAGCAGTGCCGTGCACCTTGCCGGGGGATTTGAATCCCGTGCGGCACCGCTCATTGGCTGAGCGGTGCCGCGCGGCTTTGGCGGGGGATTTCAATCCCGCCGGCAGGGTGGGGGATATGAATCCTGGCCGCCATATCGGAATACCCATAACTTGGGTGTTCCAATATGGCGGTCGGCGTAGTTCCGATGCGAGCAGCCGGGAGATGAGCGGCTGGCGCCGCTCATCTCCCGGCTGCGTCGCCGCTGACCTCCCTACGGCTGGAGATGAGCCGCGGCTACTGTCGGGAGTGCCATTTTTGTCACAGTTCATCAGCCGCGATGGATTGTGGGATAGCGACACAATCGCCGGAAGCTGTGACAGAGCCAATTGGCAATTATATATTAGATGTGTGTGTATGTATATATGTATGTATGTATTGTGACAAAGTTACTGGTAAAGTGCTGGAGGGGAGATATGTTACCCTGAGGCTATTAGCTTCAGTGAATTAAAACCATTAAGTTTCCTCCAGAATGTTTTGTGCAAAGGAGGGTTAATCCACCATTTGTAAAAGGGCGTGCTTTTTGAGAACAACCATAGAGCGGATGGGAGGTCACTCACCATATCTCCATCTCAGGGTGTGGTCTTGGTTTAAATATTCGGTCTGCTGAGGCATTCAGTATTCAGTGAGTCTGGGGAAGCAAACTCCAGACATGTTTGTGTTGAGCTGACCTGAACCATGTAGAGTTGCTAAAACTCTGAGCAGGCAGACCCCTGCTAACAAAAGGACTGTGTTGTGCGTGACCACTTTGTTTTGTTTGTTTTCACGTTTTGCCCAGAGGGCTGTGTTTATTTTTATGGACTCAATATTGGTTTATGCCACATTCTAATAAACCAACAAGAGATTTAAAGAGACAACTATCTCCGTGTGCAGTGAGCGACCTACCACAGGTGGCGATAGAAGTGATCCCCAGGAAACGATGACAGACAACATGGAGGACCTGATCAAGCACCTAGTGAAAGCTCAGCAGGAGACAAGCAAGCTGCTATTGCAACAGATCCACCAACAACAGCAGCAGCAACGACACCAGCTCCGACAGCAGCAGCAGCCGATGGAATTGCTCACAGAGGTGTTTCGTGCGAGGTCAGCAGCACCTCCCCCAACTCCAGATGATAACTCGTACATCCAGAAAGTGGTAAGACGAGCCATGCAAAAAATGACCCCAGGCGATGATGTGGAAGCTTTTTTGACTGTGTTTGAGAGGGTGGCATAGCGGGAGAAGCCACCGCCGGAGCAGTGGCAGAGGTGCTGGCCCCCTATCTGACTGGCGAGCCCCAAAAGGCTTATTATGATCTAGCCTTACAGGATGCCCAGGAATATCCTAAGTTAAAAACTGAGATACTGGCATGTGCTGGAGCTCAAAGAGTTCGCCACTTGGCGTATTATGGTGATACCTTGCTCACTAATGTTTGACATCTTGTACAGAAGTGGTTTCAGCCAGAGTCTTCCACCCCAGCCCAGATAGTAGAATGGGCCGTAATGGACAGATTTATTCACTCACTCCCTTGGCCTGTGCAGATCTGGGTTGTGCAGGGAGACCCCCGGAATGCGGACGACCTGGTCAGCCTCATAGAAAGGTACCAGGTGGTCGAGAGGTCCTTAAGGAAGCTGGAAGGTGCTGCATCCCCATACTGGGGAACCCAGAGAGAGCCCGAGTCCTAAAAGAGGGGTAGTAGAGCCACCACTGGGGGAAGTCCGAGGTCCAAAGTGGTCGCTGGGGGTCTGCCAAAAACCACTGGGAAAGACTTGATCTGCTGGAGGTGTCACAGTCCCGGACACATAGCCGCCCGTTGTCCTATGCCCTCCGAGCATATGGACTGCAGCGTAGGAAGACGCTGTTCATCCTATGCCTACCCCGCCTGCAGTTTGGACTACCAGCCCTGTGAGGGGCCTCAGTCATGTCTTGTGACCAAAAATGGAGTGTTAGTGTCGGGACTCCTGGGCTCCCAGGGATGTACGTGGGTGTCCGCTGTATCTACGGGGATGCCAAGGACTACCTCGTGCCCGAGTGACAATAAAGACTAACTGTGGGGCTGAGTCCTATGAAGTCGGGGTGTTTGAGGGCCTGCTATACCCGGTAATAATAGGGCGGGACTTTAGCCTGTTCTGGGACTTATGGCGGAAAACAGGCGTACCATCTGACGCAGACAAGAGACAGTTCCACCATGTTGAATCCTCATCGCGAATGAATTCCCCCTGTGTGTCCTTGCCAGTGACGAGGACGAGATGGTAACCCAAGAGCCTGAGATTCCTGAGTTGGGGATTTCTAGGAGAAATTTTGGTACTGCTGAAATGCAGGTTCTAACACTGAAAAATGCATATGATAATGTGACTGCAATAAATGGGGTAGCACAAGAGCCGGGGGCTGACACCAGGTTCCCATATTTTACACTGAATAAGGAACTGCTTTATCGGGTTACTAAACCTAGAGAGGAAGTGATAGAGCAGTAGGTGGTGCCGAGTCCGTATAGACATAGGGAATTAGATTTGGCTCATTCACATGTCTTGGGTGGGCATCTAGGAGTAGACAAAACTCAAGAGTGAGTCCTGCAGAGGTTCTACTGGCCTTGATGTCACCGAGACATTGCTAATTTTTGCCGGTTCAGCCCTACCTGTCTACTAAAGGCTCCAGTATCCCACTTCTGCAGTCCCCTAGTGCCATTGCCCATTATAGTGGTCCCATTTGACCGGATTGCCATGGAACTTGTTGGGCCCCTGGTTAGCTCCACCAGGAGGCACCAGTACATCCTAGTGGTGATGGACTACGCAACCCGGTACCCGGAGGCGGTGCCACTGAGAAACTCCTCTGCCAGGAGTATAGCACGAGAACTAATCCATATTTTGTCCCTGACGTGCCTGCCGAAGGACATCCTGACGGACCAGGGAATTCCTTTCATGTCCAAAGTAATGAGGGAGTTGTGTAAGGCTCTACAGATTACACAACTCAAGACGTCCGTATACCATCCGCAGATGGACGGCCTCATGGAGAGGTTCAACAAAACCCTCAAGTCCATGCTTAAGAGATTCGTGGAGAAAAATTGGCTGAGACTGGGATTGCCTACTTTCCTACTTACTATTCTCTATTAGGGAAGTTCCCCAGGCCTCTACTGGGTTCCCACTCTTCGAGTTGCCTTATAGACGGCACTCTCAAGGACTAATGGACATTGTGAAAGAGACCTGGGAAGCCGAGGTAACACCCCACCGGAGTGTCATCAAGCATGTGTCCCAGATGCAAGACTGGATCACGAGGTTTATGCCGATTGTAAAAGAGAGCACAAGAGGCCCAGGCAAGGATCTACAATCAGTCGGCGAGACTGAGGCAGTTTAGCCCTGAAGACCTGGTGTTGGTGTTGATCCCCATGGTGGAGAGTAAATTCCTGGCCAAGTGGCAAAGGCCATATGAGGTGGTTGAAAAGTTGAGTGACGTCAACTACAAGCAAGGTCCACCAACCAGGAAGAAGAAAGTCTTATCAGGTGTACCACATTAACCTGCTCAAACCTTTGCAAGACAGGGAACCGGTGGAAGCTACGTGCCTGGGGGCCCATCCTGAAGCCCGAGTCGAGGATGTCACAGTGGCAGATACACTGTCACCAGCCCAGAATTAACAGTGCCAAGAACTGCTTCAGCAGAACTGGGACCGGTTTTCAGAGCTGCCAGGTTGTACGCAGGTGGTCGAGCATGAAATCTTGACGAAGCCGCATGTGAGGGTTAATCAAAGGCCATATTGGATTCCTGAAGACTGCCGTGAGGTAATCTCCAAAGAGGTGAGGAGAATGTTGAGCCTGGTGGTTCTGTAATGACTACAGGAAGCTGAATGAGGTGTCAAAATTCGACGCGTATCCGATGCCCCACGTTGATGAGCTCATTGAGAGGCTAGGGTCAGCCAGATATATCACCACCCTGGACCTAACGAACGGGTACTGGCAGATTCTCCTATCCCCAAGTGCCAAGGAGAAGACGGCCATCTCTTCTCCTGACGGGTGCTTTCAGTACACCAGGATGCCGTTCGGTCTGCAGGGAGCCCCAGCTACCTTCCCGAGGGCCATGGACCGGATCCTAGTCTCTCACAAAAAGTACGTCGCAGCTTACCTGAATGACATTGTGATATTCAGCCCGTATTGGGGAAGTCATTTACAGAAGGTCCAGGCGGTACTGGATGCACTAAGGAGGGCAGGGTTTACTATATACCCAAAGAAGTGCGCCATGGGGAGAGAAGAGGCAAAATATTTGGGCTACATTGTTGAAAGGGGCAAAATAAAGTCGCAAGTAAATAAGGTGCAGGCTATCCGAAATTGTCCGCAATCAAACTCAAAGAAGCAAATTCGGGCATTTCTAGGAATTGTGGGATATTATCGGCGATGTCCCGAATTTCGCCAGAATAGCTGGACCCCTGACTGATTTTCTTAAGGGCAGAAAGACATTGATGGCCAAGTGGCCCTCTGAAGCAGAGATGGCATTCCACGAGTTGAAGCTCGCCCTATGTAAACAGCCAGTCTTAAGGAGTTTGTGGTTCAGACTGACTCCTCCGAGGTCGGTTTGGGAACTGTGTTGTCCCAGGAAATAGATGGGGATGAACATCCAGTTCTATTCCTGAGTAGGAATCTCTTCTCCTGTTAAAAGATCTATGTCACTGTAGAGAAGCAGTGCTTGCCCATCAAATAGGCAATTGAGACTCTAAGATATTATCTGGTAGGCCAAAAGTTCAGGCTAGTATCACATCATGTGCTCCTGGGATGGATGGGGGAAAGGAAGAAGAAGAATGCCTGGGTAACTAGGTGGTTTCTAGCACTCCAGGACTTTAATTTTCATGTAGATCACAGGCTCGGGAAACTACATGGTAACGGAGATGCCCTGTCCAGACTTCCCTGTTTAGCGAGTGAAGTTGTTCAAACCCCCGGCTTTGGGTAGGGGAGGGGGATATGTGACAAAGTCACTGGTAATGTGCTGGAGGGGAGATATGTTTCCCTGAGGCTATTAGCTTCAGTGAATTAAAACCGTTAAGTTTCCTATAGGATGGATTTGTGCAAAGGATGATTAATCCACCATTTGTAAAAGTGCGTGTTTTTTTAGAACAACCATAGTGCGGGTGGGAGGTTGTTCTCCATATCTCCACCTCAGGGTGTGGTCTGGGGTTTAAATGCACGGCCTGCTGAGGCATTAGTTGTTCAGTGAGTCTGGGGAAGCAAACTCCAGACATGTCTGTGTTGAGCTGAACTCTGAGCAGGTGGATCCCTGCTACCACAAGGACTGTGTTGTGCCTGACCACTTTGCTTTGTTTGCTTTTCCGTTTTGCCCAGAGGGCTGTGTTTATTTTTATGGACTCATTGTTGGTTTATGCCACATTCTAATAAACCAAGAAGAGATTTAAAGATACACCGTACCTGTCACTACCTCCATGTGCAGCTAAGTGAGCAATCTATCACAGTATGTTTGCTAGAAATGAGCGAACCCAAACTGTAAAGTTTGGGGTTTGTACCGGACACTTAGTGTACGGTGCTGAACTCTGAACACAGACTTCTCCTGGACGTCAGTTTTACAGCTCGGGAGACCGGGGAGGAGAGAGAGTGAGAGAGAGAGTTTGTGTCCCCATTGATTTCAATGGGGTTCGGGTTCAGGTTCAGGTACATTTCTGGTACCCAAACCGAACTTCGGACTAAAGTTCAGGTCAGGTACCAGAACCTGAACTTCCATGAGTCTGCTCATCCCTAATGCTTGTATGTATGTATACATATTAGGCTTTTTGCTACGTTTTGTGAAGTTTCTCCTTTATTTGTCCTTTCGGTTTATTTGCTGCTGGTAATTAAAAATGAATCAAATCTCTGCACATAAAATTGTAATGCGATCACATCCACGAATATCTTTCATCACTTTTTCTGGAAATATTGCTCTTTTTTGTGTCAGGCTCGTGACACTCAGTAGTGGTTCCGTTTATCATTTCCTCCAGTGGATCAATCACTAGAACCGGAATGCAATATTGATTGATTTTCCATCAATTTGTAAAAAAAATATTGGTCCATTAAATCTCCAGAAGTTTTTTTTTTTGCTGATGCATGGAGGCTAATGGGTTCCGCTCAATATAAAAGTCCGGCATGATGAGTGATGGTAAATGAACCGTGCCAAATGGGTGTTGTAGTAGATTTGTCTTGTGAAGATCCTATAGTTACTTCTTCAGCCTTAGTTTGTATCATAGTACAGATTTTAGGGATATATTGGGTGACCATAATGGTAGGAGATGTGACGGAGGCCATACTGGTTGTCTTGCTGCTTTTCCAAAAAATAGTATCAAATGTATCTTCTTTTTAGGATGGAGGGAATGATGGATAGGTGAATGGATGGATGGAAGGATGGGTGGGTCCATGGATGAGTGGATGGATGGGTGGATGGATGGGTGGATGGATGGGTGAATGGATGGATGGGTGGATGGATGGGTGGATGCGTGGGTAGATGGATGGATGGGTTTGGATGGATATTGAGTGGATGGATGGATGGGTGGATGGATGGTTTTGGATGGATATTGGGTAGATGGATGGATGGTTGGATTGATGAAATGATGGATGGATGGGTGGGTGGATGGATGGGTTTTGAAGGACATTGGGTGGATGGATGGAAGAATGGATGGATAGATGGATGGGTGAATGGATTGGTGGATGAATGGATGAATTGAAGGATGGGTGGGTGCATGGATAAGTGGATGGATTGGTGGATGGGTGGATGGATGGATGGATGGATGGATGGGTGGATGGATGGGTGGATGGATGGATGGATGGGTGGATGGATGGGTGGATGCGTGGGTAGATGGATGGGTTTGGATGGATATTGGGTAGATGGATGGATGGGTGGATTGATGGAATGATGGATGAATGGGTGGGTGGACGGAAGGGTTTGGAAGGACATTGGGTGGATGGATGGAAGGATGAATGGATAGATGGATGGGTGGACGGATGGATGGATAGATAGATTCGAGAGACAGATATCTCCATATCCTCCTCTTCTACATGTGTTACTGCAGGTGACCAATTAATCAGACTTCTCTGTAATGTGGAGATCTGAGAAGTCGTCTCATTTATTTGCGGTGTCACTTTTTATACGATTTCTGTTGGTTCTTCCAGCTGCATAAGCTCAGAAAAAAAAATCTTTTTTTCGACGGCCCTGACAAGTGGAAATATATCCACTGCTGTGCCAGACATAATAATAAAGACTTGCTGAGGTGCTTCTCCTTAACAAATCGTCTTGAAAGCAAACAGTTCATGAAGTGAATCAGTGTGAATCTCTAAACAATCATTACGGCATCTCACATCCCCATCCGGCATCCGCAGCCTTCATTAAATATTTGCGCAGGGCTGCGGGTCTCGTGTCAAAGAATATTGATGACCGGTCCAACCGAGCAAATTGTACCTGTGCAGCTAAAACTTTCTCAAATGTTGAGTGGATCTCCAATGTTCAGCTGTGATACTTTGCTTTTGATACTTTGCTTTTGGAGTCAATTCCTTTCTACCCCTGGAGGAATTTGTAAGAGGGCTTTGTTCTTGTGGATTTAGGACATCATTGTGTTACATGGTCCATCATTCATCAGAATGGCCACCAAGTTATTCTACCTTTCCTCTGGAAAAAATGCAAAATCAGTTAGGATGCACCTTCAAAGGTGTTCTCGCCCCTAAGGCTACCTTGTTTTCCAAAAATAATATCAAATTTCTCTTCTATAGGTTATGCAAATTAGTTGGTCTCTATTAAAAGAATAGGAAAGCTATCTTTTATACCATATTTTGGAGGTAGCTACTCTGTAAGTCAATGTCCGACACTTTGCAACAAGACTAGAGACGTTAGCCAGGGCTATAGGCTGCTGTTCCACGGTATTTGTCCCTCATCAGTGCAGAGCAGGCTCTGGCTGATTGAGACGCCCTTGACATAACCTTGGGCAAGACTGGATGTCCTTTAGGAAACAAGATGTCCCATTGTCAATACTTCATGGGATGAAGAGTAGCTACATAAAAAATTAAGCACTAACAAAATAGTTTTAATTCCCTAGGATCATTGCCAATGAGACAAAACAATCAGCTGGTTTCTCTAAAGAGAGTTAGACCTCAGGTGCAGCCGCACAGGCTTCATCTTTCTGCCTTACAACTAGGAGATCACATGGCATAGGACAAACAATCAGGAATGACTATCACAGCCTGTATAAAAGCCAAGGCAGGGAATGCAGCAGCCATTGTGCGATGAATTTGAATATTGATACAATGTCACCTACAGATAGGGAAAGAAAGGAATAAAAGACTGAAGAAACTGTGCAGATAGTGTGTGACAACACAGCAATGAGGAGAAGAGTAGCTTGGTTACCAACCATTACCATCTGTTTACCCCTAGACATGTATGTGGAGGTCATGTAGTCATTATTGAGGCTGTGCTTCTATTAAAGAGCTTGAAAAGTGTCCAGTACATTCTGAGTGTTATACATCTGTCACAAGTATCGGGCATCTATATGACATCGATAGATAGAAAGAATAATGGATAATAGATAGATAGATAGATTAAAATGTTACAAGTCAGATGGGAAATAAATATCATCTATGACTTTTATTCCGGTAATTATCTCCACCAAGAGGTAATGGTCATTGGACTTGTGTCTTCGTTAAGGATTCAGATCAGAACCACAAGAAGCTTGTTGTTTTCATCGGGTCAAAAGCGCAAAGTCGTCAGAACAGTCCAAAAATAATGCTGGGAATTTACAGACTAAAATGTAAGAAACCTGACGGATATTAATCAGGGATGTGACATTGTGTCTCCGTCTCTGCAATGTTTTCTTTCTGCGTCTACAAATTGACTCATTCCAAATAAATTTACAGAAGATGGATGGCGGCGATCAGAGGAAGAGAGCGGGGAGTTGGCCCGGCACCCACTGCTTATTATGTACTAATCTAGGAAGAACATTCATTCTGATTATATTAATTCTCCTTGTCCGCGGGATCCTGGGTTCACTCCGTCCGTGAAAGTTGTTTTTTGAATATGTTTAATTAAAGATATTAAGTGTTAAAAGCTTCTGTTCGATGAAAGTCAAAGAAGGATCCAAGACAGGAGCCACCAATGTGAAAACGTCTTCACATGAGACTTTTCTTTCCCAAGGTAAAGATTCATTTTTCCGCCCCGCTTTACCCAAGTTGAAGCATCTTGTGGGTGCCATACCATTGCTCCAATACACTACACCCAATAAATGGTGTAGAAGAGCCATGGAGATAGGATACGAAGGTTTCAGTCCACCCGGATACTCAATGGTCTTAAATGGTTACACACAGTAATGGGACACCATGATGGGTTTTGCATCAAGGACCAGTAACGATCCCTCTTATCACTACCAATCACTTGACTATAGCTCAGGGTTCTATAATCAGAATGTTTTGGGTCAACTTGATAAGATCTGTGTTATTTATGATAGACCCTAATGGTAAGTGATTGGCTCCAAATATAGTTGTCTTCCGCTTTATCTTGGTGGTTTTGTTCTAGTAGGAATCCATTATTGTGACAGAGTCGGGTTCCACTGGATCATGTACTCTGCCAGCCATTCTCTGACTATAGGGACGCTCTGCCTGACACATTAGTGCGGTCATTAGTATGTTGGTGGCCCAAGAATGGCCCAATGGCAGTGACAATCCCATGCCTGTACAGCCCCTGTGAGCACCACATTGTGGAACAATTCGGACGGCCAGGTGGCATCTTGAAGCCTGGACATCTAGATAACACTGTAGTATCTTGATAAGGCATCTCAGTTGGATTTTGAGATTTGATCAGGGTTTTCACTTCCTTGTCATTGTCTAAGTGTCTTATTGAACATCCACTAGGGATTATAGAGGCCCCCAAAGGTCAGTTAGCTCCCAATTTTGCCATAATGTGATTGGTGCCTACCTCCTATTAAAAAAAACCCCTTTCTACAAAATGTTCCAGTCTGTAGATACACCGACCTGTGTTTCCCTTGACACTGATGAACTATCTATGGTAGAGTTGGCAACTCCACTTGAAACACCTAGAGGACTCCAGGAATAAATGAATACGTGACCCCAGACTCCTATTCTATCTATAATCCATCATCTCAGTGCCACCAGACTGCCCAATCTCAACCGGTTTCTGCACCACACCTCAGCGAGTGACCACAACTCTGGCCAATGCCCAAAAATGGACACTTTTTTCCTCCTGCTCTGTCTTTCCTCTCCTCCTTGGCCCATGACCAATGGATTTGTCTATCTAACAACTGGAGCCCAAAGATGACATCAGGCTTGGCGGTCTATTTCAGTCGAAATGCCCTGTCGTATGCTGACTCATGATTGAGGTTCATCCTTCCTGGTTATTGCCCCTGGTCACTTGGATCACTCTTGATTTTGACTTTGGCTATGTTTCCTGAATTTTGCTTCAGCTTTGACTTCTCGATGCTTTAATTAGGTGGTGGACATACCATTGGTGCAACCAAAGCTCAGGAAGTAATGGGACCCTCTTCCACCTCCAAAACAGGCGTAATTGTGCATAATGATGAGATACTAGACTGTAATGGGCCAATCTGCTATTCTTCTGTCTGTGTCATCTCCTGCTATTCCTGGTACTTGTAGTGTTTCTTGTAGCCCTGACTCCTGGCTTATCTCTTGCTCTCTTGAGAACGAATCCTAGTTCTAATCTTCACCATGCCACAGCTCTGACAGTGATAGGGACCTTTTCGGGACCATGACCTGGAAATTCTTCTTCAGCAAAGTCCACAAGTCATTGTGGTGGTTACCAGTGAACACCAGGGGGTCCTTAGACTCCTTACCTTAATTTAGCCTATGTCTAATGGACTACGGCTTACAGAGATCCCATCCAGTTCCTGACTGTAGACGGTGCATCTACCAGAGGTTCTTGGAGTTCTACGACACAATATCATCCTTCACCATTGTGACATTTGGCAATATTAGAATGAACACGAGTCTTCATTCTGACTTTGGGGAGAAGGCGCTGTTCTTCGGTTGTCACGGGTGAAACTTTACATTTTCTTTGCATTAAACGACGATTTTCTGGTTTGCAAGAAATTTTTCCAATACAAAACCCAGAGAACGGCTCTTGTATTTTACAGCTGATTAACCGGCGGTGACTGTGGTGTGGGTTATATTGTCTGCCAGGATCCATAATGCTAATATTAATAGGAGCCGAAAAAAATTACTCTTTGTGTCGACCCAGGGAAGCGACGTGCACGCAGATCAACTATTTAAATGAACAATATTTCCCAAAATGCTTTTTTTTTCTTTCTTTTTTTTTAATCAAAAGCCATAAAATGAAATACAATGAACATCACAAATGTAGAAGAAAAGCCGCAAAGCTTTTCATGGCTGTGGTTTATTTATTGACTTCTCCTACTGTTATTCATCTTACATTATTAATTCAGTTGATAGAAAAATATCATCTGTGATACAAAAGATCTTAAAGGGGTGTTCCAAAATTAATTTGGCATCTTTAAAAAAAAAAAAAAACAGCGCCACCTCTATCTGATCATTCGCTTTAATGGTGCTGTGCTGCAATAAAAGTCACAATCGGTGTGTCTTTTATTACATGCGTGTCCTTCTAATTCTGCAAAACGATATTCTAGAAAGTTCTATATGTCTCATATTTGAAGGGCGTCTTCTCCAAACAACAATTTTAAGATCTCTCCCCAGGTGATCAATGGGATTTAGATCCAGAGTCATGGCTGCCACTTCAGAACTCTCCAGTTCTTTGTTTCCATCCATTTCTGGGGGCTTCTTGAAGTATGCTTGGGGTCATTCTCCTGCTGGAAGACCCATGACCTAGGACACAAACATAGCTTTCCGACACTGGGCACTACATTGCAACCCAAAATCCTTTGACAGTCTTCAGATTGCACAGTCAAGGCACCCAATGCCAGAGGCAGCAAAACAACCTCAAAACATCTTTGAACCTTCACCATGTTTGACTGTAGGTATTGTGTTCTTTTCTTTGTAGGCCTCATTCCATTTTCGGTAAACAGTAGAATGGTGTGCTTTAACAAAAGCTCTATCTTGGTCTCACCAGTCCACAAGACACTTTCCCACAAGGAGTTTGGCTTACTCACATACATTTTGGCAAACTGCAGTCTAGCATTTTTATGTTTCTGTGTCAGTAGTGAGGTCCTCCTGAGTCTCCTACCATAGTGTTTCATTTCATTCACATGTGGGTGGATAGTTTGCGCTGACCCTGATGCACCTTGAGCCTGCAGGGCAGCTGGAATTCCTTTGGAACTTGATTGGGGCTGCTTATCCACCATCCGAACTATCCTGCATTGCAACCTTTCATCAATTTTTCTCTGCTGTCCACGTCCAGGGAGATTAGCTACAGTGCCATGGGTTGGAAACGTCTTGATTATGTTGTGCACCGTGGACAAAGGAACATCAAGATCTCTGGAGATGGACTTGTAACCTTGAGATTGTTGATATTGTTCAACAATTTTGGTTCTCAAGTCCTCAGACAGTTCTCTTCTCCTCTTTCTGTTCTCCATGCTTAGTGTGGCACACACAGACACACAATGCAAAGATTGAGTCAACTTCTCTCCTTTTTATCTTGTTTCAGGTGTGATTTTCATATTGCCCCCACCTGTAACTTGCCACAGGTGAGTGTGAACGAGCATCACATGCTTGAAACAAAGTTGTTTACCCACAATTTTGGAAAGGTGCCAACAATTTTGTCCGGCCCATTTTGGGGTTTTGTGTGAAATTATGTCCAATTTGCCTTAGTTGTCTGTCGTTTTGTGTTGTTCCAATACAGACAAAGGAAATAAACATGTGTGTAACACAACGTGTGGAATCGAAATTATTTTCTGGGAGAAATACTTCATTTTCTGGAACAATTTCAATGGTGCAATTAATAAGTAATATATAACATAAATAATTGATATTCTAATATAAATAATATATATATAATTAACATAATAATATAATATATAATTTCTAATGCAACTAAAGTGATCTAAAGATTATAATGTAAGGAATATGATATAAACAAATCTAATATAACAGAATAATATAAACAATGTGGCTATAACAAAGAATATGATATCAAGAATGCAACAAAGAACAATAGTGTAAAAATATATAACAATATAATATAAAGAAAAGAAAAACATAATGTGAAGAATCTAATATATAAAAATCTAATTCAAAGATTATAATATAGAAAATCTAATCTAAAGAATATAAAATAAGGAATCTAAAATAACAAATAGAAGGTAGAGAATATTAGAAATTTAATGTAAATAATATAAGAATATATTATATAAAATGAAGAATATACAATGTTTTATTTGTTCTATAGGAGATACAGTATTTCAATAATGATTTAAACGGGTTCTGTTTTATTTAAAGAAGGCTGAAAGGATTATTCCAAAAATTACCAAGCGATTCTGGGAACGGCCACGTCCAATATTTCTCCACAGTGATCACCAAGTTACGCCCTATCCATTGGTAAGAGGATAACTTGTGGTTTTGGAAATAATCCTTTAAAGGGGTTTTATCATCTTATACAAGGATAATATATCACGGTACTTTTGTTGCTCACCGTTTTCTCTCCAGTCTCATCGCGTTGTCACTGATGAATTAGCCCAAATTGCCTATTACATTTAATGCTAATTAGAAGGAGCTGGGGCCAAAATTAAAAATTCATTTGCTCAGACGGTTTCTGAAAAATGTTCCTGTTTACAGAAAGACTGAAGAATAATGCAGTTGACTTGCGTCCAGTCTGCGGAAGTCTACCGGGGAAGGCAGGAAAGGCATTTGCCGTGGGCACAGCTTGACTTCAGGGCACAGGGACATCTATGGAGATGATTATATATGGGTTTTTCTACTTTTGCAAGTCAAATGTCCCCGTCATCTTCCATTAGTTATTTAGCGTTTTGCATTTTCTAAGATCCGAGGTTATAAAATATGCTTTATTTTCTTACCTTACACAATCGGTTTAAAGGGGCAGTGATGGGGGAATACACAAATCTCCCGAAATAAGAGTCAGGCAGATTGGTTCACCTGTCAGATTCGATTAGGTCAGTTCAAAGCCAAAATCTCGATCTGCCCATGCCCGGGTTTCGGCTCCATTTTATTGAAGTCCTGCACACAGCACGCCGGCTCCCACTTTGACTATATGAGATAGATTTTTCTTCACCAAAAAACAGAGTGTTGCCAGGAAAAACGCTGAGTAAAATATGAGCATTTTTGATGCTCTTTTATTTGTGTTTTTTTTGAATAGGTGAAAAATTCTGTAAAAGCACTGAAAGAATTGACACGTGCAGATTTGAGCAAACAATTTGCTGGTTCAAATCTGCATGGAAAAAGTAAGCAGGAGATTTCAAAAATCTCATTCACTTTGTTGGCACTGTAAAATCATGGACACGTGGTAAAACAGTGCAGTGTGTGAACAAGGCCTTATTGTTTTAGGAGGTCTGTTCTGGAGACTGATATATTTTTAGGCATCTGGCGTCTAAAAAGTGAAGGTCGTCTGGACTGGAACCTAAAACATTAAGCAGTTCTGGGTTGGGTTGTGCATGGGTCAGCTAGGAAAGCTGAGCAGTCTGTGTATCAGAGCTGCAGAGAACCATGTGGAAGTTGCAGCCTGTTCAGTTTGAACTCTGCCCGGAGTGGAAAACTTCTGTTTGGCGCTGCAAGCTGCATCGGACTGATGGGGATATCGAGACTGGTGGGAGTGTGACTTCTGGGGTCTAAAAAGTGAACATTGTCTGAACTGATATCTACTTCATTAAGCTAGTCTGGTTTTGGTTCTGCATGGGTCAGCTAGGAAAGCTGAGCAGTCTTTGTGCTGGAGCTGCAGAGAACCATGTGGAAGCTGCAGCCTGTTCAGTGTTAACTGTGCACCGGAGTTGAACACTTCAGTTTGGCACTGGAAGCAGCTGGAGCTTGAGCTGAAGGGGAAACCAAGACTGGTGGGATCATGACTTCTGGGTTCTAAAAAGTGAAGGTCGTCTGGACTGGGATCTAATACATTAAGCCGGCCTGGATTGGGTTCTGCAAGGGTCAGCTAGGAAAGTAGATCAGTCTGTGTGTAGGAGCTGCAAAGAACCATGTGATAGTTGCAGCCTGTTCAGTGTGAACTATGCCTAGAGTGGAACATTTCTGTTTGGTGCTGGAAGCTGCTGGAGATCAGATGGAAAGAGATACCGAAACTGGTGGGATCGTGACTTCTGGAGTCTAAAGAGTGAATGTCATCTGGAATGGGATCTAGTACATTAAGCTAGTCTGGTTCGGGTTCTGATTCATTTAGGGGGTCTAAAGTCTAATATTCTAGGGGGTCTGGTTTTGGGTCTGATAAATGAAGAAGAATTGGGATCTGATAAATTTAGGGGGTCTGAAAATTTTGAAGAATTGCGTCTAATAAATTAAGGGCATTGGATCTGAGAGCTGATTAATTTGGGAGGTCAGGAATCTGTAAAGTTTAGCAGATCTGATATGGCATCAGATTATATCAGAGGGCCGTATTTGTAGTTTGATTATTTAGGGGGTCTGGTCTGGGACCTGAAAAATATGGACATCAACTGTCTAATAAGTTAAAGTATCTGAAGTCTGGTTAATTTTGCATTCTCACCTCAGGGAAAATATATATTTTTGTACCGTGTTAGCCAGTAGATAGAAAAATATTTAGATTTGAGAGTCCTCAGTGGTTGATACCTTTTAATGGCTAACTGGAAAGATGGTAACAAGTCGCAAGCTTTCGAGACTACTCAGGCCTCTTCATCAGGCATAGTATAACACAAAATCTGAAGAGTCACATATTTATACACAATGGGACACAGAAATAATGTCATAGATGAGACAGGTGACGTAAAGCAGAGCTATTACTGTGGGAGAAAGATAAACAGTTCTGGCCGTAAATATTGGATTAGTTCATAGATGAGGAGTGTGAAAGTTTTATTGTCCGGTGATTGAGGTCTGGTCCAGGGTTATGATGACCCCAAAGTTCTGAGGACCGCATTCCTTAGTTGATGTAGAATGACATGAATCCACCCGACACATTCATTCCTGCTCTAAAGGTGTCAAAGGTCACCATCAGTTTATATTCCCAAACTTTTCTGTCTCTCTGAGATTTGAAGTTACCTTTTAATACCAATAATTTCATGTCTGTGATGTTGTGTTCTATATTCATTTTGGATTTTTTTGGAGTCATATTTATTTATTTAGGGTTCCGAGGTCTATATTTAAATAGGGAGGCTGGTCTGGGGGGGGTCTGATTTCATTTGGGGGTCTGACATCTGAGTCTTTATTGCTATAGGTGATAGAGAAAAATTCCTAGATTCATCATTTCAATATCTCTCAAACATTTCGATAAGAAGTGACTGCGGCTTCTCTTCTGACAAGGGGGAGCAGCGCATTATGCCGAAAGAGACTTTTGGGGGTGAGTGCTATATATAAACAGCCTATACTGTCACCTATATCCCTATTCCAAGCTGTATCACAGTTATTATAACTTTTTTATTGAAATTTCACAAGTAATTGCTTTTTTGCGTCTGCTAGAACGGTTAAAATGTGTCATCCATACGTGTAGACGCGGTGATTAAAAATCGACCATTAGTCAAGTCATAGGATAACATCAAACAAGCAGATGGTTGAAATAAATGCATCAGGAGTGGAATGTGCGGAAATCTGCGCATAGAAGGTTACGTCTTATGCTAATGACTTAGCTTTAAAGTGTTAATTAGATATTCAGGTCTAAATCAGGTGCAGTGACTAACCAATCAGTGTCTGCCACACGGGCGGCTTCGGAATGAGGAAAGATGTGCTAATAGGTTGCAAATTGATATTTCTCTACAAGTCATTAATGAAAAGCTAACCCCGCCACAGCTCTATAACGCTAACCCCGCCCCATGTAACCCGGAGGGTTAGCCTTAAAGTTATGGAGACAGTCACAGACAAAAAGACCAAAACATGATTTTGTATAACACAACTAAAACAGAAGCGCAATTCAAAAAAATGAAAAGAAATGCCAAAAACAGCTTGTAAAAGATACAGATAAAGAAGATAATATTTATACATAATGTTTAGCTGCTTATATTGTATTGTATCTAGAATAGGGAGTGCAGCTCTGGAGTATAATACAGGAGGTAACTCAGGATCAGTAATGTAATGTATGTACACAGTGACTGCACCAGCAGAATAGTGAGTGCAGCTCTGGAGTATAATACAGGAGGTAACTCAGGATCAGTAATGTAATGTATGTACACAGTGACTGCACCAGCAGAATAGTGAGTGCAGCTCTGGAGTATAATACAGGAGGTAACTCAGGATCAGTAATGTAATGTATGTGCACAGTGACTGCACCAGCAGAATAGTGAGTGCAGCTCTGGAGTATAATACAGGATGTAACTCAGGATCAGTAATGTAATGTATGTACACAGTGACTCCACCAGCAGAATAGTGAGTGCAGCTCTGGAGTATAATACAGGAGGTAACTCAGGATCAGTAATGTAATGTATGTACACAGTGACTGCACCAGCAGAATAGTGAGTGCAGCTCTGGGGTATAATACAGGATGTAACTCAGGATCAGTAATGTATGTACACAGTGACTGCACCAGCAGAATAGTGAGTGCAGCTCTGGAGTATAATACAGGATGTAACTCAGGATCAGTAATGTAATGTATGTACACAGTGATTGCACCAGCAGAATAGTGAGTACAGCTCTGGAGTATAATACAGGAGGTAACTCAGGATCAGTAATGTAATGTATGTACACAGTGACTGCACCTGCAGAATAGTGAGTGCAGCTCTGGAGTATAATACAGGATGTAACTCAGGATCAGTAATGTAATGTATGTACACAGTGACTCCACCAGCAGAATAGTGAGCGCAGCTCTGGAGTATAATACAGGATGTAACTCAAGATCAGTAATATAATGTATTTACACAGTGACTCCAACAGCAGAATAGTGAGTACAGCTCTGGAGTATAATACAGGATGTAATTCAGGATCAGTAATGTAATGTATGTACACAGTGACTGCACCAGCAGAATAGTGAGCGCAGCTCTGGAGTATAATACAGGATGTAACTCAAGATCAGTAATATAATGTATTTACACAGTGACTCCAACAGCAGAATAGTGAGTACAGCTCTGGAGTATAATACAGGATGTAATTCAGGATCAGTAATATAATGTATGTACACAGTGACTGCACCAGCAGAATAGTGAGTGCAGCTCTGGAGTATAATACAGGATATAACTCAGGACCAGGACAGGATAAGTAATGTAATGTATGTACACAGTGACTGCACCAGCAGAATAGTGAGTGCAGCTCTGGAGTATAATACAGGAGGTAACTCAGGATCAGTACAGGATCAGTAATGTAATGTATGTACACAGTGACTGCACCAGCAGAATAGTGAGTGCAGCTCTGGAGTATAATACAGGATGTCACTCAGAATCAGTAATGTAATGTATGTGCACAGTGACTGCACCAGCAGAATAGTGAGTGCAGCTCTGGAGTATAATACAGGATGTAACTCAGGATCAGTAATGTAATGTATGTACACAGTGACTACACCAGCAGAATAGTGAGTGCAGCTCTAGAGTATAATACAGGATGTAACTCAAGATCAGTAATGTAATGTATGTACACAGTGACTGCACCAGCAGAATAGTGAGTGCAGCTCTGGAGTATAATACAGGAGGTAACTCAGGATCAGTAACGTAATGTATGTACACAGTGACTGCACCAGCAGAATAGTGAGTGTAGCTCTGGAGTATAATACAGGATGTAGTTCAGGATCAGTAATGTAATGTATGTACACAGTGATTGCACCAGCAGAATAGTGAGTGTAGCTCTGGAGTATAATACAGGATGTAGTTCAGGATCAGTAACGTAATGTATGTACACAGTGACTGCACCAGCAGAATAGTGAGTGTAGCTCTGGAGTATAATACAGGATGTAGTTCAGGATCAGTAACGTAATGTATGTACACAGTGATTGCACCAGCAGAATAGTGAGTGCAGCTCTGGAGTATAATACAGGAGGTAACTCAGGATCAGTAATGTAATGTATGTACACAGTGACTGCACCAGCAGAATAGTGAGTGCAACTCTGGAGTATAATACAGGATGTAACTCAGGATCAGTAATGTAATGTATGTACACAGTGACTCCACCAGCAGAATAGTGAGTGCAGCTCTGGAGTATAATACAGGAGGTAACTCAGGATCAGTACAGGATCTGTAATGTAATGTATGTACACAGTGATTGCACCAGCAGAATAGTGAGTGCAGCTCTGGGGTATAATACAGGATGTAACTCAGGATCAGTAATGTAATGTATGTACACAGTGACTGCACCAGCAGAATAGTGAGTGCAACTCTGGAGTATAATACAGGATGTAACTCAGGATCAGTAATGTAATGTATGTACACAGTGACTGCACCAGCAGAATAGTGAGTGCAGCTCTGGAGTATAATACAGGATGTAACTCAGGATCAGTAATGTAATGTATGTACACAGTGACTCCACCAGCAGAATAGTGAGTGCAGCTCTGGAGTATAATACAGGAGGTAACTCAGGATCAGTACAGGATCTGTAATGTAATGTATGTACACAGTGATTGCACCAGCAGAATAGTGAGTGCAGCTCTGGGGTATAATACAGGATGTAACTCAGGATCAGTAATGTAATGTATGTACACAGTGACTGCACCAGCAGAATAGTGAGTGCAGCTCTGGAGTATAATACAGGATGTAACTCAGGATCAGTAATGTAATGTATGTACACAGTGACTGCACCAGCAGAATAGTGAGTGTAGCTCTGGAGTATAATACAGGATGTAGTTCAGGATCAGTAATGTAATGTATGTACACAGTGACTGCACCAGCAGAATAGTGAGTGCAACTCTGGAGTATAATACAGGAGGTAACTCAGGATCAGTAATGTAATGTATGTACACAGTGATTGCACCAGCAGAATAGTGAGTGCAGCTCTGGGGTATAATACAGGATGTAACTCAGGATCAGTAATGTAATGTATGTACACAGTGACTGCACCAGCAGAATAGTGAGTGCAGCTCTGGAGTATAATACAGGATGTAACTCAGGATCAGTAATGTAATGTATGTACACAGTGACTCCACCAGCAGAATAGTGAGTGCAGCTCTGGAGTATAATACAGGAGGTAACTCAGGATCAGTAATGTAATGTATGTACACAGTGACTGCACCAGCAGAATAGTGAGTGCAGCACTGGAGTATAATACAGGATGTAACTCAGGATCAGTAATGTAATGTATGTACACAGTGACTCCACCAGCAGAATAGTGAGTGCAGCTCTGGAGTATAATACAGGATGTAACTCAGGATCAGTACAGGATCTGTAATGTAATGTATGTACACAGTGACTCCACCAGCAGAATAGTGAGTGCAGCTCTGGAGTATAATACAGGAGGTAACTCAGGATCAGTACAGGATCTGTAATGTAATGTATGTACACAGTGATTGCACCAGCAGAATAGTGAGTGCAGCTCTGGGGTATAATACAGGATGTAACTCAGGATCAGTAATGTAATGTATGTACACAGTGACTGCACCAGCAGAATAGTGAGTGCAACTCTGGAGTATAATACAGGATGTAACTCAGGATCAGTAATGTAATGTATGTACACAGTGACTCCACCAGCAGAATAGTGAGTGCAGCTCTGGAGTATAATACAGGAGGTAACTCAGGATCAGTACAGGATCTGTAATGTAATGTATGTACACAGTGATTGCACCAGCAGAATAGTGAGTGCAGCTCTGGGGTATAATACAGGATGTAACTCAGGATCAGTAATGTAATGTATGTACACAGTGACTGCACCAGCAGAATAGTGAGTGCAACTCTGGAGTATAATACAGGATGTAACTCAGGATCAGTAATGTAATGTATGTACACAGTGACTGCACCAGCAGAATAGTGAGTGCAGCTCTGGAGTATAATACAGGATGTAACTCAGGATCAGTAATGTAATGTATGTACACAGTGACTCCACCAGCAGAATAGTGAGTGCAGCTCTGGAGTATAATACAGGAGGTAACTCAGGATCAGTACAGGATCTGTAATGTAATGTATGTACACAGTGATTGCACCAGCAGAATAGTGAGTGCAGCTCTGGGGTATAATACAGGATGTAACTCAGGATCAGTAATGTAATGTATGTACACAGTGACTGCACCAGCAGAATAGTGAGTGCAGCTCTGGAGTATAATACAGGATGTAACTCAGGATCAGTAATGTAATGTATGTACACAGTGACTGCACCAGCAGAATAGTGAGTGTAGCTCTGGAGTATAATACAGGATGTAGTTCAGGATCAGTAATGTAATGTATGTACACAGTGACTGCACCAGCAGAATAGTGAGTGCAACTCTGGAGTATAATACAGGAGGTAACTCAGGATCAGTAATGTAATGTATGTACACAGTGATTGCACCAGCAGAATAGTGAGTGCAGCTCTGGGGTATAATACAGGATGTAACTCAGGATCAGTAATGTAATGTATGTACACAGTGACTGCACCAGCAGAATAGTGAGTGCAGCTCTGGAGTATAATACAGGATGTAACTCAGGATCAGTAATGTAATGTATGTACACAGTGACTCCACCAGCAGAATAGTGAGTGCAGCTCTGGAGTATAATACAGGAGGTAACTCAGGATCAGTAATGTAATGTATGTACACAGTGACTGCACCAGCAGAATAGTGAGTGCAGCACTGGAGTATAATACAGGATGTAACTCAGGATCAGTAATGTAATGTATGTACACAGTGACTCCACCAGCAGAATAGTGAGTGCAGCTCTGGAGTATAATACAGGATGTAACTCAGGATCAGTACAGGATCTGTAATGTAATGTATGTACACAGTGACTCCACCAGCAGAATAGTGAGTGCAGCTCTGGAGTATAATACAGGAGGTAACTCAGGATCAGTACAGGATCTGTAATGTAATGTATGTACACAGTGATTGCACCAGCAGAATAGTGAGTGCAGCTCTGGGGTATAATACAGGATGTAACTCAGGATCAGTAATGTAATGTATGTACACAGTGACTGCACCAGCAGAATAGTGAGTGCAACTCTGGAGTATAATACAGGATGTAACTCAGGATCAGTAATGTAATGTATGTACACAGTGACTCCACCAGCAGAATAGTGAGTGCAGCTCTGGAGTATAATACAGGAGGTAACTCAGGATCAGTACAGGATCTGTAATGTAATGTATGTACACAGTGATTGCACCAGCAGAATAGTGAGTGCAGCTCTGGGGTATAATACAGGATGTAACTCAGGATCAGTAATGTAATGTATGTACACAGTGACTGCACCAGCAGAATAGTGAGTGCAGCTCTGGAGTATAATACAGGATGTATGTGAATATGAAAATGCAAAATAGAGTTCAAAGATGTGTAATCATTCTACACTTTATATTTTAATAAATGTTTAAGCCATTTCTTTTCATAATCCAGTATACTTAGGGTGAGCAGTCGGCCATTATGATACAATTACATGGGGTGGCCGCTCACAAGCTTGGACTAGGATCCCTAAGATTTAATGATAAATGTTAATGGCTGTAATCCCTCTTTTTGCTCTTAATAATCATAATAGAAGAATACTGACAACTTCCATACTATGACGACTCCTATCATGTCTTCTTACGCCATTGACATTAAGTTTTTCCTCTTCTCATCGGCCTTTAACCATTTAATGATGTACAGTAATTATTTCCAGCTTTTGGATGCTTCACGTACGATGTATCGATTCCTGCTTTATAGAGAACCTGTCCACAGGATTTATCACTGTAAAGTAAAGGTATGGCCATAATGGCGCTACAGCACTGAATAAATTGATACCTTTGTTGAAGGAATCTGATCAGTGATTCTTTTTTAATCATGGTTTTAAGTGTTCCTCTGATATCTTCTGTGCATCGGGGCGGGCTCATCTCACGATCTCCGCATGCGCCAACTTCAGCGCCATTTTATTGAAGACCTGAAGTCCAGACGTGGAATCTCACACTGCGCACGCGCCGCCCACCCAATGATGGTACATTATAGTCTTTTCATTGACTTTAGCTCCAATGATTACAACTTAAACCACAGAAATTTAATCTTAATTAAGCGAGACATATATTTTCCATGGGTCAAGAGACATAGACTATTGTTCGTATGAGTCTGAACGTTGACTCTTGAATTGATGTTTGTGAATTGTTGAATGGCTGCTGTTTACCTCTTATATCAGCTCCTATAGTATATTGTACTGTTATTCCTGAAGGACAGGGACGCAGGGTCATTGAACAATCAATGTTTCCTAATATGTTGATTACCCATTGTATAAGTCCATGTAGGTTGTTGACTGCAAAACAGTGAAGGCCAAACTATGCAGATTGATTAAATACTCAAACAATGAGAATTAATCTCATCCCACCTTCCTCCTGACCTGTAGATGATGGCCTGAACCACAGATTTGGGTATAAAAAGGGATCAATTTAATTTTGCAAAGAAAGACTCTACAGAACAGCAACCAAGACACATGGCTCCATCAAGAGGGACACAGATTTAACATTCTACAGGATGCCCACCTAAGGAACTACTGCCCTAGCTGAAAGAATACAAATCTTCTCCATTGACCATCACTGAACCCATGGATACATTTGGGGAAGCCAGGAATGGTTACCTTGGCTTCATTTATGGAATATGCCCTATTAAGTCATGTGACCATTGAGAAAAAGGTGCCACCTAAAAGCAAACCAGATTCACTTAAAATTTCACAAAAATTTGGATTGACATGTCAATTTGCTATGTTCATTTTAGGACTGTGAAATGGTAAAAAAGCAAAAAAAAATAGTAAATTAATGTAATTCTCATCTTTCCTTCACCAGTCCTCCCACATAGCTCATTCCAACTCCGGTCACTCTTCACTGGCCTTGGGCATCTCCGGCACAATATTATAAAGTCTTGGACATGCATAAGGTGAGGAAAAATCCTGAAGAGGGACTAAGGCTGGAATGAACTGTGTGCTAGGACTGGTGAAGGGAATAAGGGAGCATTAATAATTTAATTCTATTTTTTTTTTAAACCCTACACTTAATATTCTTTAGAGTTTGGAGAGACCTCAGGTCATAAGAAATGTTTTGAAATGGCAAATTTCCTGGCCGAGATTCACTCATTTCTAATCCCACTCCAATGAGTCAGAAGATGATGCTGATGCATAAAAGTGCCTCCTGCTCCAGTAGACCTCTCTTGTCCTTGAATTACTTGGTCCACCATTCATCATGGGGATCACCCTAACCAATATTATAACAGAGAATCTACACAAAGGATTGAGTCTGTTCTCCAAGTTTCATGGAAAAGGTTGGATAGAAAAAACACCAGACCCTTCTGTCTTGGGTGAAAAAAACCTGGTACCATGGTGGAACGAATGTTTAGATGTTTTCTATGGGGTCTACGCTCTTCCGGTAACTTAGTATCCATCTTCTATCCTTTCGTAAAGCAAATATTACTCCACTTGTTTTAGAAGCCAAAACCGAAGATAAATGGTTGTCGTCTGGACCAATAATAGGATTCCCGAGTTCTCCTCTAAAACAGCCCGGACAGATTAATAGAGGAGCTTGATGAGCCGTGACCTGGGGATCTTCTGAGAAGGACTCAACAGCTAATCAATAAGAACACAAATGTTTCAGTACTCACACGGTAAAGGATACACGGAGGCAGCATAGAGCTGAGGGTTTTATAGATTTACTTTACTTCTCCATCAAAATTAAATCCATATTTTATTTTCAGCACCCCAGGAGAATAAAACAAGTCACAACATTTATGGAGGCGGAAAGAAATGAGTGCACCACTGGAGACGGAGCAAAATATGTGGTTGCTTCACGTGTTCCAACCCAGTTAAGAAACTCAAATGTTAGGAGTGATGGAGAACCTTATGTTTCCATGTTAAGGACCAAGTTCTTTATGACGTGTGCAGGAAGATCTTGACATATCATGTGTCATCATGTCTCCTAAAATAACTCCAAATTGAGGAGCACATGCCCATAGCCGAAACTAATCCAATACCCGGCTCGATTGTCCTTAGCAGGTGACCCTGAAAGCATTTTTGATGGAAAATTCTTTTTTTTTTTTTAGAGCTCAGCCATCAGAACGCTTTCCGTAAACCCTTTCAGCCATACATCACGGTAACTAGAATTGACACTTGAAATTGATACTTACTATAATATGTGAAATGACTTAAAATTGGCATTAACCTCCAACTAGGAACTCTGACTTACTAATTATGAGAAATAAATTAATCTACCCTGCCGCAATCAATGTTAAAGGTTTAATTTGCAGTTTTCGAAAGGAAACCAGCGTGTTCTGACCCTCCCATCAGATGAAGGAAAACACAGAGAAGGAATCATTGATCAGACACTTTTCCAAAGTTGTAGGACATTTCTCAGATATGTTTAAATCTAGCATAGCTAAAGGATTTTTGAAGAAAAAGGGTCAGTCTTTTATGTAAGTTGAGTCAACAGTGTAGATGCTGTGGTCACTACTTGGTTGGAGACAGGGGACGACATGGACCCAGAGTGTTGGCACAGCAGGTGGGTACCTGAAGCTATAGAGCCAGGGGGAGATGAAGAAGAAAATGGCAGGTCTGTGGCAGAACTTATAGGTAGGTTGTAGCAACCACAGGAGTCTGCACCAGCATCGAAGCATCAATGGTTGGAGTTTAATGTGAACAGTCTCTAAATGGCAGTTGATAATGCTACAGCAAATGATGGGTAAATCAACAAGCCTAAAAATCAGTAGATGGAAGTTGTAGAATCTACAGCAGATTGCAGCATATTGTTACCTGTCTCTAATAGCAGTTCATAATGCTTAAAGCAAATGATTAGTAAATCAAGAGGACTGAGAAGCAGTAGGTGAAAGATGTAAAATTCATAGTAGATTGTAACATAATGTGAGCAGTCTCTGATAACAGTTTGTAAGGCTTACAGAAAATTGCAAGAGGTCTGGAAAGCAGTAAATGCGAGTCGTAGAATCCACAGCAAACTGCAGAGTATTGTGACCTATCTCTAATAAAAGTTCATGATGCTTACAGCAAACGATTGGTAAATTAAGATGACTGAGAAGCGAAAGTTGTAAAATCTGTAGCAGATTCCAGCATATTATGGCGAGTTTCTAATACCAGTTTATAATGCTTACAGCAAATGATTGGTAAATGAAGAAGACTGAGAAGCATTAGATGAAAGATGTAGAATCCATAACAAATTGCAGCATGACGTAAACAGTGTCTAATAACAGTCCATTAGGCTTACAGAAAATGATTTGCAGATAAAGAAGTCTGGAAAGTAGTACATACAAGTAGTACAATCTACAGCAGATTACAGCATAATGTGACCAGTTTCTAATGACAGTTCACAATGCTTATGACTCGCCCCCTGGGCCTGTGTTGTGCAGGGGAACCCGGAACCGGGCCTGTTGTAGAATGCTGGGGGTTGTAGTCTCCGTGTGGCGGTGACCCGGTCCGTGCCCAGGGTGGTCAAACCAGTGGCAGTCTTAATGTATAGCAAATGTCCGACTACGCCACCCGTGGATTGCGGTCAGTGGGGACCGCCGCTGCGCTGCCGACCGCTGAGGCTGATGTTGTTTGCGCAGCCGAGTATGGGATAACTCCCCACGGGAGAAGTATTGCCTCAGGGCAGCTAATGTGAGAGATAATGGGAGTGATGGTGTGAGGGTCACAGTGCTAATGGTGCTGGTGCGGCAAGGAATCACAGAGACGTGAGGTGCAGTTCAGGGTCTTTACTGATGGTACAAGGCAGACCCTCCCGGGAGTACTGGCTAGTATAAGGGGCCTGGTCAGTCTGAGAGCAAGCAGGAGTTCCCCTGGCCAGGTGGAGTTGTAGGCCTCCCCGTTTATCTGCACTCTTCCTGGCTACCTTGCTGTCAGCGGTTACAAGTAGCCCACGTCCCTGAGTATACCGTGTGGTGCTCACCCGTATGGCTGGTGACTTGGGGCCTTCTGTTAGCCTCCGCTCCTGGATGGCAGCGCTGGTCCCTTCTTTGCGACTGAGCCTCCGGGCTTCTATGGCCAGAGGACCTGGAATCCCCTGCCGGCTGGTTTCTGCTGCTGGGTATATATCAGTCCCCACAGCCTCGGACTCCTGTGTCCGGTTTTAGTAACTTCAGCCAGGGCGAGCTATATCTCTGCTCACAGCCCCTAACCTTCAGCTGCTGCTCCTACAGAGCTCCTGATCTCACTTTCCCTCTGTCTGGAACTTCACTCCAGGCTCTGACTGCTCTGCTTGTTCTGCAGGCTCTGTCTAACCTAATCCCGCCCCAGACCCAGTTTATAAAGGCAGATTCCTCCCCTCCCAGGTCTGGGTGGGCCGTGTTGCATGCTTAGGGCTCCTGACCAGAGAAACCTCCCACTTGCTCTCAGACATAATATCTCTATTACTGTGGCAACCAGACCCCTGGGGTGTCACATTCCCCCCTAGTAAATTTTAGTACTCCGGGACTAAACACATTTTTAAAACATAATAACAGGGTATAAACAATAATACGATAACATATTTACAAGAAGCTTTAGTTCTTTAAAGGTCATGGCGTGTCCACAACCGGGTGTCCATATCACCCAAGGTGAAGTTTTTGAAACAAGAGGGTGTCCATGTCACCCAAGGTGAAACTTTGAGCGAAGTAGGGGACCTGTCCAAAGCAAACCCCTTGCGTTGGCCTTGGGCGTGGCTGCAAGGGTAGACTAACTACTTTGGGCCGCAAGGAGGCCACGCCAGACAGGTTTTCTCTTCCGCGGCCGTCTTCGCAAGAGGCACCAAGGTGCAACTATCTACAAAACTGTTCCGGTTATCCAGCATCCATAACCTGTTAGTCCATAAAAATCTGCAGGGTAACTGAGAAACATAATTAATAACAGGCAACAAACATAAACCATAAACAGTTAACAGATAAATTCACAGTGCATTAGTTTAGATTCTCCAGCGAGCGGGCATTTGACCTCTAGTGACTCTAGTGGACCTACGGAGCTCACTAACTGGTTCTGCACTACAGGGTGTAGGAGGTGTTATGGGTAAGCTGGGCAGCTGTCTGCGCACTCTTTGGCTCACTAGGGGCACGGCAGGCTCACTACTAGCAGAGGGTTGATCCTCCTGTACTGCTGGTGTGGACTCTTCTGCCTCTTGGGCCGGCTGCTCTTCCAGCTCTACCGGTTCCTCTGTAGGCACTTGCGGGGCTGGCTGGAGAAAGGTGAGGACGGGTACCACGACAGCGCCGTTTACTTGTGTCCAAGACCGGGGGAAGTCTCCGAGTACGGTACTGATCATTTCTTCCCTTTCCTCTGAGGGTTGAGGGTTTCCTTGATCTTCTTCAGGGCTTTGCAGCTGCTCGGGACACTTCTTCAGGTGGTCTCTGGAGACAATGGCTGTGGTTTCTCCTCCATCCTTACTGATTAAGCAGATTTTTGGGTTCTCATGGCTTGATGGCAGTACGGTGTACGGGTCCTTCTCCCACTGGTCGTCCAACTTGTGGAGCCGCCTCTTCCTCTTCAAGACCTGCTCTCCAGGTACCAGGGGAACAGCGGGAGCATACTGGTTATAAGCCTTCTCTTGCCTTTCTCTAGCTTGAGACAGACTTCGCTTGACGCTCTCCTGTACTTTCCGATACTGCTGCTGCCGTTCTGTATCCCAGTCTGCCTCTGGAGAGGTGTCCTCAGGTGTCAGGACTCCCATATCCAGGTCAATAGGCAGCTTACCAGGTCTTGCTCTCATTAGGTAAGCCGGGGTACAGTTGGTGGAACCTACAGGGATGTGGTTATACAGGTCCACCAGATCGGGCAGTTTCTCAGGCCACAGACTGCGTTCTTCCAGGGGCAATGTTTTTAGCAGATCTATCACCACCTGGTTCATCTTCTCGCAGAGTCCATTGGTTTGAGGGTGATAGGGCGTTGTTCTTATCTTCTTGCAGCCATACAGGTTGCAGAACTCCTGGAAGACCTCTGCTTCGAAGGCTGGTCCTTGGTCTGTCAACACTTGGTCCGGGTACCCGTGTGGACGGCAGAAGTGCTGCTGGAAGGCTCTAGCTGCTGTTTGAGCCGTTAAGTCCTTGACCGGGACCACCACCAGGAACCGGGAGTAATGATCTATGATTGTGAGGGCGTAGACATACCCAGATCTGCTTGGAGCCAGTTTCACATGGCCCAGGGCTACCAGTTCCAGTGGCTATCTGGTGATGATGGGCTGCAGGGGAGTCTTCTGGCTGGCTCGGTCTTTTCTTCTCAGGTGGCACGGGCCACAGTCTCTGCACCACCTCTCGATGGCTCCTCTCATGCCTACCCAGTAGAACCGTTCACGCAACAAGAACTCCAGCTTCTTCCATCCGAAATGCCCTGCTCCGTTGTGGTACGCCTCCAGAACCATAGCCGCGTCTCGTCTTGGGACCACTACCTGCCAGGTCAACTCATGTGTTCGAGAGTTAACCATTCTCCGACACAGCTTCTCCCTGTAGAGGAACAGCTTACTTTTCTCCTTCCACAGATGCTTGGTCTCCTCCGGAGCATCTGGGTCAAGATGGGCATCGGCCTGGGTCAGCATTTCCTTCACCAAATGGACTGCGGGATCACTGTCTTGCGTCTCCGCCCAGTTGTAGTGGGGCAAGGGATTGAACGTCACGGAGCGCCTGTCCTTCACACGGTGGGAATACAGGGTAATCCCATGACGGTGGAACGCAGGGAGCTCAACTTCTTCCAGATCTTCTGGATCTTCCCCTACGTCCGGTAAGTTCGGCATTCTAGACAGGGCATCCGCATTGGCATTTGAGCGTCCTGCCCGGTATTTGATGGTGAATTCAAAGTTGGACAGGCGGGCCATCCATCTCTGTTCCAGGGCACCGAGCCTAGCAGTGTCCAGGTGTGTCAACGGGTTGTTATCCGTGTACACGGTGAATTTGGAGGAGGCAAGGTAATGCTTGAAATGTTCGGTCACTGCCCACACTACTGCCAGGAACTCCAGCTTGAATGAGCTATAATTCTCAGGGTTCCTCTCCGTGGGCCGTAGCTTTCGGCTGGCGTAAGTGATTACCCGTTCTTTCCCTTGCTGGATCTGGGACAGTACGGCTCCTAGCCCGATGTTGCTTGCGTCCGTGTGGAGGATAAAGGGCTGGCTGTAGTCTGGATATGCCAGGATTTCATCCCCCGTGAGGGCCATCTTCAGCTGGCAGAAGGACTCTTCTTCCAGCTTTTCCCACCTGAAGGGCAGCTTCTGGTTTTTGGCTTTCTGAGATTGACCTATCAGGAGGTCCTGCATAGGGGCTGCCATTTTGGTGAAACCGGGAATGAATCTTCGGTAGTAGCCTACCAACCCGAGGAACTGCCGCACTTCCTTTATGCTGGAGGGTCTTGGCCAGTCCTTAATCACGGTGATCTTATCAGGGTCGGGAGCTACTCCGTCAGCACTCACCACGTGTCCCAGGTACTGCACCTTTGGTTTCAGGAGGTGACACTTGGAGGGTTTCACTTTTAGGCCGTAGTTTGCCAGAGCTTCAAACACTTCTGCCAGGTGTTTCAGGTGGTCCTCGTAGGTCTTGGAATAGACGATGACATCGTCCAGGTACAACAGGACCGTCTCGAAGTTCCGGTGTCCCAGACAGCATTCCATCAACCGTTGGAAGGTTCCTGGTGCGTTGCAGAGCCCGAACGGCATACAGTTAAATTCGCTGAGACCCATAGGGGTGGTGAATGCGGTCTTCTCCCGGTCCGCCTCTGCTACAGGAACCTGCCAGTACCCGCTAGTGAGATCCAAAGTAGAGAAGAAGTTAGCAGATTTTAAGGCAGCTAAAGACTCTTCTATCCTTGGTAACGGGTACGCATCTTTGTGTGTGATACGGTTGACCTTCCTGTAATCTACATACATTCTCATGGTGTTGTCTTTCTTTTTCACTAAGACTAGTGGAGCTGCCCAGGGGCTACAGCTGTCCCTGATTACCCCAGCCTCCTTCATGTCTCTAAGCATCCCCTTGGCGTGTTGGTAGTGTGCCGGGGGTACGGGTCGGTATCTCTCCTTTATGGGAGGATGGTCTTCCGTGGGGATGTGGTGTTCTACCCCCTTTACTCGCCCGAAGTCTAGCGGGTGTTTACTAATTACTCTCTCGTACTCTCGAACCACCCGATAGACTCCCTGTTTCTGGTGTGAGGGAGTGGAGTCAGTACCCAAATGCAGTTGCTGACACCAGTCCTCCATTGGTTTCTTAGAGCCGTTACCTTCCTTTGGTTGAGATGGAGGCATGGGTTCCACGGCCTGTACAGAATTCTGGTTTATGGTGAACAATTTGGCTAGCGTGGCATACCGGGGCAGGTGTACTTCTCTCTCCCCAATATTTATGATGCGAACAGGCACCCTCCCATGGCGTACATCGACCACCCCCCGTGCCGTCAAAATGGTGGGCCTACTGTCTGAGTAGACGGGTTCTACCATTGCTTGGTAGTCTCTACCTCTTAGACCAATAGCTGCCCGGCACCAAATCATCATCTCACTTTTTGGGGGCATGGCAATAGGGAAAGGGTCACACATTTTTACGCTACCTATCTCACCACCAGATAGTTCCACCTGTTGCCGCTTCATCAGTGCCCGGATCTCTTTTTGGAGCACACGCTGCTGGCCGGAACTGGCGTTCTTGGCAACCTGCTGTAAAATGAGAATCACCTCTGCAAGACAATTTTCAATCACATTAGTTCCCAAGGTTATTCTAGGGTGACTCTCATGACGGTCTATGTTCACTATAATCAGTCCTTGTGCCGCCAGTTCGACTTTACCGATCTTAATGGTCACCTCTTTGAATCCCGCCTGCGGCACGGGCTGACCATTGCTGGCGATGATACTCAGGTCGTCATCTGGGTAGCGGGTTATGTCCGAGTCATTCCAGTACTGTTTAAAGAGCACGTACGGGATGGTGGTCACCTGTGACCCAGTGTCTAGTAGGGCACTCATAGGAATGCCATCCAGTACCACAGGCAAGATTGGACGTCCCCCTACGTATTTATCACGCCAGTTTGATGGGCCTGATGGTCTTATGCCTGGGGGTTGGCCCTCTACCCCAGGTTGTGCCCGTTTAAATGACAGTACCTTGCCACATGTCCGGGTTGATTGCAGCGGCGGCAGATGGGTCGTCCGTCCTCGTTGTATCTGTCGCTGGGTCTTCCTCTGGCCGGTGGGGTCCTCCTCAGTCGGTGCCACGGGACGTCCTCCGGTCCGGATGCCAGCTGGATCTTTCCTGGAGAAGAGACCTGTAAAGACTGCACAGTTCTGGTTAGCGCGGCAACGCTCTTAGTCAGCTCTTGGACCTGATGGTGCAGGTCTGTAGCCGGGTCACTGTTTAAAGCCTGCGCATCAGCTCCCACAGGCCCTGCAGACAAGGGCGCCGCGTCCTGGTGATAAGTGATAGCAGGGCGCCTGTGGGTCACAGCGCCACCTGGTGCCGGTTCTCGGAGCACCCGGATAGCTCTGTCCTTGAACTGTGCAAAGTCCAGGTCAGGGTCCTGTAAGGCCATTGCCCGCAACTGGGTTCGGTGGGCATTGCACAGTAGACCCTCAATAAATTGTTCAGTCAACAGCTTATCTTCATTTCCCATGCTGTCAGGGTCTGCCTGCTTAATGGCTCTCAGGGCCTCTTGTAGGTTTAGAGCATAGTCTCTTATACTCTCATGTGCCCGCTGTTTACACCCGTAAAATCTGAGCTTTATTTCGGCTGAGGTGCGGGTATCAAATGTGTCTTTCAGCCGGGCTAGTATTTCTCTGACAGTCCTCTTCCTCCCAGGTGGCCAGGACTTTACCTCCCTTTGGGCTGCCCCGATTAATTGGGCCACCAGGATGCTCACTTTTTGCTCTTCTGTGAGGGGGTACACCTGGAAGAGGCTATCCAGTCTTTCTCTAAAGTCATTTAGAGTATGTGACTCCCCTGAGTACTGGGGTAGCCAGGTTGCCCCCGGGATATAGGGCATGGTGAATGGCATGACTGCTGCAGCAGTTGCGCTGGCGGTGGCTGTGGCAGTGGAGCTCCCCTCGGTATCCGGCATCCTCCTCCCCACTAGTGGACCGTGGCCTACCTTGCGATGCTCTTCTTCCGTAGGCCGCGGCTCCACAGTCGATCGTCGGGGTTGAGGACCTGGCGTCGCGCTCCGATGACGTCAGCGTCGCTCTTCCTCCCTTCCAGGACCTTGCGCAGCGTCAGAGCGTGGGGCGGAGCGTGGGGCGGAGCTTCGGATCTCGCGCGCTTTCGGCGTCCACGCCCCTCTTCTTCCCGTGCAGCATCCCGAAGATGGCGTCCGAAGGCGGGAAGCAGCTGCGGATGGCAGAAAGAAGGCAGAAGACGGCGGGAAACGGTCCAAGATGGCGTCTGATGGCGGGAATCGGCTCCGGATGGCGGGAAACGACTCCGGATGGCGGGAAACTTCACCACAGGTAAGTATAAAAGTCTCTTTTTCAGGCACGCAGTACCCGGTGGTTGCGGGCACGAAATCCTGCCGACTACGCCAAAGTTGACTCGCCCCCTGGGCCTGTGTTGTGCAGGGGAACCCAGAACCGGGCCTGTTGTAGAATGCTGGGGGTTGTAGTCTCCGTGTGGCGGTGACCCGGTCCGTGACCAGGGTGGTGAAACCAGTGGCAGTCTTAATGTATAGCAAATGTCCGACTACGCCACCCGTGGATTGCGGTCAGTGGGGACCGCCGCTGCGCTGCCGACCGCTGAAGCTGATGTTGTTTGCGCAGCCGAGTATGGGATAACTCCCCACGGGAGAAGTATTGCCTCAGGGCAGCTAATGTGAGAGATGATGGGAGTGATGGTGTGAGGGTCCCAGTGCTAATGGTGCTGGTGCGGCAAGGAATCACAGAGACGTGAGGTGCAGTTCAGGGTCTTTACTGATGGTACAAGGCAGACCCTCCCGGGAGTACTGGCTAGTATAAGGGGCCTGGTCAGTCTGCGAGCAAGCAGGAGTTCCCCTGGCCAGGTGGAGTTGTAGGCCTCCCCGTTTATCCGCACTCTTCCTGGCTACCTTGCTGTCAGCGGTTACAAGTAGCCCACGTCCCTGAGTATACCGTGTGGTGCTCACCCGTATGGCTGGTGACTTGGGGCCTTCTGTTAGCCTCCGCTCCTGGATGGCAGCGCTGGTCCCTTCTTTGCGACTGAGCCTCCGGGCTTCTATGACCAGAGGACCTGGAATCCCCTGCCGGCTGGTTTCTGCTGCTGGGTATATATCAGTCCCCACAGCCTCGGACTCCTGTGTCCGGTTTTAGTAACTTCAGCCAGGGCGAGCTATATCTCTGCTCACAGCCCCTGACCTTCAGCTGCTGCTCCTACAGAGCTCCTGATCTCACTTTCCCTCTGTCTGGAACTTCACTCCAGGCTCTGACTGCTCTGCTTGTTCTGCAGGCTCTGTCTCTCTCTAATCCCGCCCCAGACCCAGTTTATAAGGGCAGATTCCTCCCCTCCCAGGTCTGGGTGGGCCGTGTTGCGTGCTTAGGGCTCCTGACCAGAGAAACCTCCCACTTGCTCTCAGACATAATATCTCTATTACTGTGGCAACCAGACCCCTGGGGTGTCACACTTACAACAAACAATTGGTAAATCAAGAGGACTGAGACGCAGTAGATGAAAGATAAAGAACCCATAGAGAAATGCAGCATAATCTAGACTGTGTCGAATAACCATTCATAGAGCTTTGCTACGATTTGCAAATAAAGAAGTCTGTGAAGTAGTAGATACAAGTTTTCCAATCCACAGTAGATTGCAGCATATTGTGTCCAATCTCTAACAACATTCCATTATGCTTACAGCAAATGATTGGTAAATAAAATGGCCTGAGAAGCAGTAGATGCAAGTCGTAGAATCCACAGCAGATTGCTTTGAAGTGTGAACAGACTCATAACAGTCTGTAATGCTTACAGCACACAATGGGTTAACCAGCAGGTCTCTGAAGAAGTAGATTAGACATGTTGAAAGGAGTTTGCAGGGAAGATGCAGCTGAAGGAACTGGATGGTGGGTAGTCCAAGACACATGGGAACACTATTCTGACTAAATACTGATACATCTCAGGTGTGTCTAAGTGTATCTTAAAAGGCCTTGGATGATGACATTATTGAAGTACTCTGGGTAACATGGATAAATTATAACATGTTTTCTCTCGAGAATCCTTTTAATGTTAACCTTCTTGAAAATAAATCCCCACCACTAGGGCAGGTATGCTGGAAGGAAGCTGCTGTTACATTGTTGCAACTTATCCGCACTTAGTAATAACATGACATTGCACCAGTCCTTCTGGCACATTCAGGATTGATTAAATAGAAAGAGACTGGCATAGGGGGCAAGTCATCAGCCTACATATTCATCATGAATTGCAGACCCCTGCCACAAGCTTGGGGGGCAATCACTGCCCTGTCTTGCTTCAGCCGCTTTGCCCATCCCAAAGAACAACAAAAAATAAAAACAAACTTTGCTTTTAGCAGAAAAAGAATCTAGGACATTAACACTTCTCGTGGCTATAACAGAAATGCCTATAAAAGAGGGAAAAGTATAATTTCCATAATAGATTTTGACATTTGCTGCCCATCTGCCTACCAAGTAAAAATAAGAGAGGAAATGCCAACGTAAAGCCCCCGTCTGCAGCCCATTAAATTCGGAGCTGTACCCCATCTCCAAAAGTTATTTGCATCCTTGGAAATGATTAAAATGTGGAGGCGAAGGGACTATTTCTGTTCTCTATAAGTAAAAGGCAAATAAACAAGACATTTCATAAGTGAACGGGGCGAGGAGAAGAGACTCGGTGCCGGCAGACGGGGAGCGCTGTTTAGCGGATCCGGCCCGACTCTCAGGAATGTGATAATCTTGTCATTTTGTTAATGGAGATGAAAGTAGATACAGAGTGCTCCCATTCTGTCATGTTAAATTAGCATAAATTATATTACCTCTCTTCCCAACTGTCTCTCTCTATTTACAGTGGAGCGTCTTCCGAGCTTTGGGGGCACGTTTCGCAACGGCCACTTTTGCGCCCCGTTTCTTGTATAGACAATGAGTAGACGACTCCGCCGTGCTCCAATGACCTCTGCTCACCGGTTGTCTTGTACTATGGGGATAAGACATAGAAACATGAGAAACAGCATATAATAAAGCAGGAGGTTCGGTCAGGTCTGTCTCATCCCAAGGTGTTTTCTGTTTGCAGCCTGCATTATCATAAGGACTTTTTAGGGGTGCTCTCCAAACCATGGGAGGTGAGGTCATGACCGATTGGGACTCATGCAGAGTTTTTTTGCCCTAGCAATTTTTATAATGTTATATCTTGTAAGTATGGCACATCAAGACCTGATACAGTTGTGTCTTTCCTTACTTTTCTCTTGACTTGACATATCCCAAGATGAGTATCCCGCACCTGTCAACTTTGAAAAGAAACATGATTTTACGATACTCTGTCAGGAGATGGTTATACTATATGTGTCTTTAAATGGCCACCTGTCACGGGTGTGTCAGGTGTAATAGACAGTCACTCTGGATCTGGCTGTAGAAGGTCACTGCACTTGGCATTACAAACACCTTCTTAATCCTTCTGCCTTTAGGACCCAGCGGCGACTTCCCTCCTGCTGCTTATTGACACACCCTTGCCTAGGAGTTACAAACACTCAGTTTGCTCCAAAGAATCACCAGAGATACTTATAAGCACAGGCCTGGAGCACTAGCAGTCAGCTAGCGTCTTCTCTGGTGCCCTTGGAGGCCAGTTGGTGTTACTCCTCTGGTGTCTGCTCAAGCTAAGTTTATCTCCTTTGTTTGTCTACCTTGTTGTCTTTAGTTTGTAGTGGGGCCTGATCAATGCTCACCTCTCCCTTTCCCTATTTAGGGCCAAGCTCTAGGGTCATCCAGGGTTTAGGATTCTGCTCGGCGATAGGTGTGGAACCTATATAGGGACGGTAGGGTAGGCAGGGTGATATTAGATCTGACTATGGGTCTCCACTTCCCCTTTCCCTAGTGTTTGGGCTTCCTCCCCCTCTTCCCTTCGTGTTGCACTTAGTCTTTCCCACAACCTTGCGGGACACCACCAAGTGATTGTGAAGGATTTGCTACTAGGTTGCAGTACTGTATTAAACTTGTATCGTGAGAAATTAGATTCCTTCATGTAAAGTTTATGTTTGAAGGGGAAATCTAGTTTCATTAATTGCTATGTGAATGTATGAATGGCTTGGTCCATGTCAGTATTCTGTGGCCTCTTGTCGAGACCCCTCTGGACCACCTCCTGCCTGGAGGAATCCCCAGTGTGTCTTCTGATTTCTAAGTACCGTTACAGTATGATGCACACAGGATGTATCACCAGGATGGTTTATTAATAGAGGGACTGGGATGGCAGGACTTTCATCTGGTGGCCATGGGCTATTGACGCCTTCCTGCAATTCAATTCACTCGTCTCTAATAGTTATGAAAAGATAAAGATGGATAAATAAATAGATGATAGATAACATTTGGCACCTTAAAGGGAATATATCAGCAGGTTTTTGCTATGTAATCTGAAGACAGCATGAGGTAGGGGTTAAAACACAGAATTCAGGGATGTGTCACATGTCAAGCTATGTACTTTCTTTTACTTACACTGATGGTTTTATCACTAGGACATTATCATTGCTGTGACTAGCTGGTACATAAACACTTGATGAACTCCGCCCCCTCCTCTGATATGGCGACAGTGAGTCTATAGACTGCGGGGTCAGCTGTGGTGTGGGCGGGTTCAGCTGTGGTGTGGGCGGGGTCAGCTGTGGTGTGGGTGGGGTTAGCGCTCTCAGCTTTGTTGCCTTACTAAATATAAAGCTCTGGTTGTGTCACAACTAGTGTTGAGCGATACCTTCCGATATCAGGAAATATCGTATCGGATTGGATCGGGCCGATACCCAAAAAGTATCGGATATCGCCGATTCCGATACCGGAAACCAATGCAAGTCAATGGGACACAAATATCGGAATGAAAATAAACCCTTTCTTTCCTTGTAGGTTAATTCTACATGAAGTAAAACAACTAAGAATAATGTAGAATGACATGAAAAGCCGGCAATTCATCAGCGGCATACACCGGTACCCGACAATTTACAACAGAAAGAATAGAGCTTCACACATAGATTAGATAGATAGAAACATGTCAGTCACATATATAAGAAGTACAGTGACAGTGTTGGTTACTGCACTTGTCATTTAGTGTAAAGGATTTATTAAAAAAAATATTAGTGTTTTCGTGCACCGTCTCTTTAAAAAAGCCGGCCGGCAATTCAGCAGCGGTACCCGACAATTTATAACAGACAGAATAGAGCTTCACACATAGATTAGATAGATAGAAACATGTCAGCCACATATATAAGAAGTACAGTGACAGTGTTGCTTACTGTACTTGTCATTTAGTGTAAAGGATTTATTTAAAAAAATATTAGTGTTTTCGTGCACCGTCTCTTTAAGAAAGCCGGCCGGCAATTCAGCATCTGTACCCGACAATTTAGAATAGAAAGAATAGAGAATCACACATAGATTAGATAGATAGAAACATGTCAGTCACATATATATGAAGTACAGTGATAGTGTTGGTTACTGTACTTGTCATTTAGTGTTAAAATAAAGGATTTATTTAAAAAAAAATTGGCGTGGGGTTCCCCTTAATTTTAGGCTCTAGCGGAGGTTAAGCAGATGGCTGGGGCAGATGTTTGAAGCCTGGGAAGGGGGTAATACCCACGGAGCTTCCCAGGCTACTAATATCAGCCCCCAGCTGAATACCTAGCCTTTACTAGCTATTAAAATGGGGGAACCCCCCCAAAAAAAATAACGTGGGGTCCCCCCTAATTTAATAGCTAGCACAGGCTAGGCAGACAGCTGGGGGCTGATATTAATAGCCCAGGAAGGGTGCCATGAATATTGGCCCCCTCCCAGGCTAGAAACACCAGCCGTCAGCCGCCCCAGAAATGGCGCATCCATAGGATGCGCCAATTCTGGCACTTAGCCTCGCTCTTCCACGCTGCCCTGGTGCGGTGGCAGTGGGGTAATAGGGTTGGGGTTGATGTCAGCTTATAATGCCAGCTGACATCAAGCCCAGGTTAGTAATGGAGAGGCGTCTATAAGACACCCCCATTACTAACCCCATAGTCAAAGTTAAAAGAAAACACAAACACCCAGAATAAAGTCCTTTAATTGAAATAAAGACACAATTCTTTATTGTTCTAAATTAAACCATACTTACCATCACACCCATTCCAGCTGAAGCCAACGATCTCCTGCAATAAAAGTAAAATAATAAAGCAACCTCATCCTTACCTTTCCATGGTTCCCACGACAGCTTCAGCTCTGCTACATCGAGATGACAGGCTGGACCGCAGCAGAAAGCTGCCATCCAGCCTGTCATCCCGCAGACACTGAGAAGCGCAGGCATGCTTGCGCTCCTCAGTGTCTCTCTGTGACGTCATCCAGATGAGCCGAGTTCATGTCCAATGAAATCAGCTCACCTCATGCACGTCACTGACAGCGTGGGAAAATTCTCCTGCACTCAGCGCTTCAGCGTGAGAATTCTCCCACGCTGTCAGTGACATACATGAGGTGAGGTCATGTCCAATGAACTCAGCTCACCTCATGCACGTCACTGACAGCGTGGGAAAATTCTCACGCTGAAGTGCTGAGTGCAGGAGAATTTTCCCACGCTGTCAGTGACGTACATGAGGTGAGCTGAGTTCATTGGACATGACCTCGGCTCATCTGGATGCCGTCACAGCCAGACACTGAGGAGTGGAAGTATGCCTGCGCTTCTCAGTGTCTGCGGGATGACAGGCTGGATGGCAGCGTTCTGCTGCGGTCCAGCCTGTCATCTCGATGTAGCAGAGCTGAAGCTGTCGTGGGAACCATGGAAAGGTAAGGATGAGGTTGCTTTATTATTTTACTTTTATTGCAGGAGATCGTTGGCTTCAGCTGGAATGGGCGTGATGGTAAGTATGGTTTAATTTAGAACAATAAAGAATTGTGTGTTTATTTCAATTAAAGGACTTTTTTCTGGGTGTTGTGTTTTTTTAAATACTTTACTAGAAATTCATGGTGGTCATGTCTAATATTGGCGTGACCCCATGAATTTCGGGCTTGGGGCCAGCTGATAATGCCAAACTGGCCTTAACCCCTTTATTACCCAGTGAGCCACCGCACCAGGGCCCTGGATGAGTTGGGTACAGCGCCAGAAGATGGCGCTTCTATGAACGCGCCATTTTCTGGGGCGGCTGCAGACTGCAATTTGCAGCGGGGGTGGCCCAGAAAGCTTGGGTCTCCCTGCGCTGCGGATTCCAGCCCCCAGCTGCCTTGTTGTACCTGGCTGGGCACAAAAATAGGGCGAAGCCCCACGCATTTTTTTTTAAAATTATTTCATGAAATTCATGGAATAATTAAGAAAAAAAGGGCTTCCCTATATTGTTGTGTCTAACCAGGTACAAATAGGCAGCTGGTGGTTGGGGGCAGCCTGTTCCTGCCTGCTGTACCTGGCTGGACACAAATATAGGGCGAAGCCCCACGTCAATTTTTTTTAAAATAAATCCTTTATTTTAACACTAAATGACATTTGAGGAGTTAATAAAGATGCAGTCCCTAAATTATTATTTATTTTTTAATTAATTTTTCCCAAAACTTTTGACGTGGGCTTCGCCATATTTTTGTATGCCAGCCAGGTACAGCATCCAGCTTCTATGAACGCGCCATTTTCCGGGGTGGCTGCGGACTGCAATTTTCAGCGGGGGGGGCCAGAAAGCTTGGGCCTCCCTGCGCTGCAGATTCCATCCCCCAGCTGCCTAGTTGTACCTGGCTGGACACAAAAATAGGGAGAAGCTTCACGTATTTTTTTTTTTTAATTATTTCATGAAATTCATGAAATAATTAAGAAAAAAAGGGCTTCCCTATATTGTTGTGTCCAACCAGGTACAAATAGGCAGCTGGTGGTTGGGGGCAGCCCGTTCCTGCCTGCTGTACCTGGCTGGACACAAATATAGTGCGAAGCCCCACATAATTTTTTTTTAATTATTTCATGAATTTCCTGAAATAATTAAAAAAAAATTGACGTGGGGCTTTGCACTATATTTGGGTCCAGCCAGGTACAGCAGGCAGGAACGGGCTGCCCCCAACCACCAGCTGCCTATTTGTACCTGGTTGGACACAACAATATAGGGAAGCCCTTTTTTTCTTAATTATTCCATGAATTTCATGAAATAATTAAAAAAAAAAAAACGTGGAGCTTCTCCCTATTTTTGTGTCCAGCCAGGTACAACTAGGCAGCTGGGGGATGGAATCTGCAGCGCAGGGAGGCCCAAGCTTTCTGCCCCCCCCCCCGCTGAAAATTGCAGTCCGCAGCCACCCCGGAAAATGGCGCGTTCATAGAAGCTGGATGCTGTACCTGGCTGGCATACAAAAATATGGCGAAGCCCACGTCAAAAGTTTTGGGAAAAATTAATTAAAAAATAAATAATAATTTAGGGACTGCATCTTTATTAACTCCTCAAATGTCATTTAGTGTTAAAATAATGGATTTATTTAAAAAAAAAATGGCGTGGGATCCCCCATAATTTTAGTCTGTAGCGGAGGTTAAGCAGACGGCTGGGGCAGATGTTTGAAGCCTGGGAAGGGGGTAATACCCACGGAGCTTCCCAGGCTACTAATATCAGCCCCCAGCTGAATACCTAGCCTTTACTAGCTATTAAAATGGGGGACCCCCCCAAAAAAAATGACGTGGGGTCCCCCCTATTTTAATAGCTAGCAAAGGCTAGGCAGACAGCTGGGGGCTGATATTAATAGCCCAGGAAGGGAGCCATGAATATTGGCCCCCTCCCAGGCTAGAAACACCAGTCGTCAGCCGCCCCAGAAATGGCGCATCCATAGGATGCGCCAACTCTGGCACTTAGCCTCGCTCTTCCACGCTGCCCTGGTGCGGTGGCAGGGGGTAATAGTGGTGGGGTTCATGTCAGCGCCATCTGCCATGAAGCCCAGGTTAGTAATGATGGGCGTCTATAAGACACCCCCATTACTAACCTACAAAGTGTTAAAAAGAAAAAACACACTACACCCAGAAAAAAATAATTTATTTGAAATAAAACACACAATTTTATTTAATTCTTAGTTTACTAAAAATAATAGTTACCTGTCCACGTTCCTGCGCTGATCTCCCATGCACAGCTGTCACATCTGGAGATGGTGACAGCTGTGCATGGCTGCTGTAAGCTCACGCTGCCGGGAACACGTCCGCTCCCGGCAGCGGGAGCCACTGACTGAGGTCACCGGAGTGCATTCAGGCAGCACAGCTCCGGAGACCTCCTTTACGGCACTGCTGTACCGTGGGAATTTCTCACGATACAGCAGGGCCGTAAAGGAGCTAACCGGAGCAGCGCTGCCTGAACTCCGGTGAACCCTTACGGCCCCGTCATTCTAGCGGCGGCAGCAGTTCAGAGCGGTCACATTCTATGTGGCTGCTCTGAACTGGAGATCTTCGTGGGACACTCGTGGACTGCTACGGAGGGGTAAGGATAAGGTTATGGTTTATTATTTTATATTTTATTACAGGAGATCGATGGCTTCGGGGAATTAGGTGTCTAGGTGAGTATAGGTGTAGTTTTTTATTTTTTACTTTATTTTAGGTGGCGATCGGTGGGGACAGGTAATGTATGAACTAATTTCTTTTAGGTAACCACTGGCCACCAATGACATGTATTTAAAATTTATTGGGGACACAGTAGGGCAATTTAAATAGCAGGATCAGTCTGATGGGAACTACTGCTCCCATCGAGCTGATCCTGCTGGCAGGAGTGGACGGGGGACAGACATAGGCCGATGGGAGTAGTAGTGTCACATCGGCCTATGTCTGCCCGCACACACACCCGCACACACACCCGCACACACACACCCCGCACACACACCGCACACACCCGCACACATCGCACAGACACCGCGCACACCCGCACAAACATCGCGCACACACCCCGCACAAACACCCCGCACACACACTAATCATGACGGTCTGATCGTCTGGGAGGTGAGGCTGACCTGTGCGGCCGTGGGAAAGTTCATGTGAGTTCATGCAGTCAAGCATGAACTCACATGAACCCTCTGAGGGCACCGCGGCTAATTCAAATGAACAGCTGATCGGCATCACCTGATACCTCAGCTGTTCATTTGAAATAACCGGCGGGAAAGCGCAGCACAGAACGGGAAAGCCGGCGGTGAAGTCTTTTCACTGCCGGCTTCCCCGCCCGGGTCCTTCACTCCCCGCTCCTTGGAGCTGCGCTCCCCGCCCGGTCCTAACTTACGATCGGGATGGGAGGTGGCGAGGGGAGCGGAGGATCGGGGTGGGAGGCTGCGGGGAAGCAGTATGGGGCTGTGTGATTGTTTAAAAGCCGGCGGCTTTATACCGCCCGCCGACTTTTAAACAATCAGGAGAATTCTCCCCCGCTGGGATGGCATTCTGATGACAGGCTGGATCACGCTGCCATCCAACTTGTCATCCTTCACAGACACTGCAGAGCGCAGGCATTATGGGAACTTCCGATTCCGGTATCCGATATTGTAAAAGTATCGGAATTAAGTATAGGAATTCCGATACCGCGAATATCGGCCGATACCCGATATTACAGTATCGGAATGCTCAACACTAGTCACAACTGCTGCACCCAGTAAACTAAGTGATACTTCATTGGATTCAGCTTCTCTTTGCTTACACCATGCTCCTCTCAAATGAGGTAGCAAAAACCTGGTTACAGATTCCCTTAAATTATGGCCATGTTGGATCCCACACCCAAAGATCGTTGTGACAGGTTATCCGTATAATTATTGACGTCTTATCTTGATGTTAGAAGCAGCACACAGGACTCCTCCGAGCACCCTTCCTTCCCTCGTGCCTTCAATCCTTCGTTCTTTCTTTCCTTCCTTCCCTCGTTCTTTCTTTCCTTCCTTCCTTCCCTCACTCCTTCCTTCCTTCCCTCCTTCCTTCCTTCCTTTCCTCCTTCCCTCCTTTCTACCTTCCTTACTTCCCTCTTTTTCCTTCCTTCCTTCCTTCCATCCTTCCTTCCTTCTTTCCATCCTTTCTCGTTGCTTCCCTCCTTACTTTCCTCCATCGATACTTCCTTCTTCCCTTCATTTCTTACTTACCTCCTTCCTTCACTCCTTCCTTTGTTCCTTCCTTACTTCCCTCTTTCTTTCCCTCCTTCCTTCCATCCTTCCTTCTTTCCATCCTTTCTCGCTGCTTCCCTCCTTACTTTCCCCATGCCTACTTCTTTTTCCCCTTCATTTCTTACTTCCCTCCTTCCTTACTTCCTTCCCTCCTTCCATCCTTCCTTCCTTCCCTCTCTCCTTCCCACCTTCCTTCCCTCCTTCCTTCCTAATTTCTTTTCCTCCTTCCTTCTTTCCCTCTCTCCTTCCCTCCTTCATTCCCAACTTCTTTTCCTCCTTCCTGCCCTCTCTCCTTCCCTCCTTCCTTCCCAACTTCTTTTCCTCCTTCCTTCCCTCTCTCCTTCCCTCCTTCCTTCCCAACTTCTTTTCCTCCTTCCTTCCCTCTCTCCTTCCCACCTTCCTTCCCTCTCTCCTTCCCTCCTTCCTTCCCAACTTCTTGTCCTCCTTTTCCTTCCCTCTCTCCTTCTCTTCTTCCTTCCCTCTTTCCTTCCCTTGCTTGTTCCTTCCCTCCATCCTTTACCTCCTGGGGTCGTATGTTACATTTAGGTATTATCATTAAAATAACCACATGTACCAGCTCTCGGCTCACATGTCAGAGTCTGTTGACCATCTGCTCTCACGGCACCGGGCGCTCCCCCTGGATAACCTAAAATAATGAGGTCTTCAAGGTGATACATTTTCAATGTATGATCAAAATCTCTCTGAGGTGTCACAGAGCATCAAGGAACGTGGCAGACAGAATATGGGGGAGGTAGAAATGTGCAGCAAGCCATAGTAGGGTTAAACTTGGCACTAAAAACACTGAAAAGTCTGAGCTACTGGTAGGTTGAAACTTGTGGGATCTAGACTGGAGACATGTCACCCCGTCTTACAGGAATCAACTTTGGAGTTTCTTTAGAGCAGTATTCCTCAACCGAGGCTCTCCAGATGTTCCAAAACTACATCTCCCCAACTCTCCTGACATCCCCTGACAGGTTGATTTACGACAAGTGGAGAGTTACGGGTTGTGGATCACTGGCTCCATGCTTGACCATTAGGAAGGTGATTCCAAGCTCAACGTTCTGGTAGCTGATGGTGGACATCTCTCACCACTTATCTACTCTGCCCAAAAGTATTTTTTTCTATTTCCTGTGCTCGTTTATGGTGCATGAAAAACATATAAAGCCATAAACTCTCATATTGGGCCAAGTGCTAAGTATTATGTTTTGTTCCCATTGGTTGGATCTACCTCCTATAGGCAGCTCTAGAGTGATTATTTTCCAGTAATGTAGCCTTAAAATAATATTCCAAATTTTGCAATTAAAAATTAATGTAAGTCATAAAAGGCTGAAAGATGGGAAGTCTAGCCCAATTAAGGTCCTTTGACCTACTCCCATCATGTCAAGCAAAATGGCCAATGATGACCAAGAAAGGCAAGAGTGAACAGATGGAGCAGGTAAACCATGCTGGCGGCTTTCTTTTTAAATATTTTTTCTATCAAGAAATATCAAAGAATGGGGACCATGGGATCTCTAGAGGATGGACCCTACCGTGTGTGACGTTTCCTATCTGTTCATCCTTTAAGCATTTTTCTGCAGTTGAAATCAGCTCCACTTATCTGTCCAGGTTGTTCTTGGTGGAAGCAAATTGATTCCTCCAAGTCCCATTCAAATCTTTGGGGCAATCACAGAAAACTCTGCCATAAATCTGCCCCTTGTGACTATAAAAGTCCACAGCAGGGTACACAATAATTCAGAAAAATAAGTCACGGCAGGCAGTCAGATTTAGCCGCTCTGACAAGTCACTGCCTTAATACTGCAGGTTTTCTGATGAAGCCTTTCCAGAGATCAAGTGGAAGCTATTCTGAAAACGTGTTGACATGGGATGCTAATATTGGCTGGAAATGCGCCACATCTCACCCCCGGATCTCAAGAAATACCTGACCACAAATTATGGATGGTTATTTTCCTAGGCAGACTAACTGTAAAACTGTGCAAAATTGTTAATGAAACCCAATAGCAAAAATGATTTTTAGCCTCAAATACATGCATTTCAGAAAAAAATAATAGTAACAAAGTTTTTTTTAAAGTTGATAGAAGACTAAGTTCATCTAGTTCAACCCATATCCTAACATGTTGATCCAGAGGAAGGCAAAAAAAAACCCATGTGGCAAACACTAAGCTCCACATTGGGGAGAAAAATTCCTTCCCGACTCCATACGACAATCAGACTAGTTCCCTGGATCAACGCCCTATCAAGGAATCTAGTATTTATAACCTGTAATATTATACTTTTCAAGAAAGGCATCCAGGCCCTTCTTACATTTTGGTAGTGAATCCCTCATTACATCATGCGGCAGAGAGCTCCATAGTCTCACTGCTCTTACAGTAAAGAATCCGCGTCTGTGATTATGATTAAACCTTCTTTCCTCCAGACGTAGAAGATACCCCCTTGTCCCCATCTCTGGCCTCAAAGTAAAAAGATCAGTAGAAAGGTCTTTGTACTGTCCCCTCATATACTTGTACATAGTAATCAGATCACCCCTAAGCCTTCGTTTTTCCACAGTAAATAACCCCAAGTGTAATAACCTGTCTTGGTATTGCAGACCCCCCAGTCCTCTAATAACCTGTCTTGGTATTGCAGACCCCCCAGTCCTCTAATAACCTTGGTGGCTCTTCTCTGCACCCTCTCTAGTTCAGCTATGTCTTTCTTATACACCGGAGACCAGAACTGTACACAGTATTCTAAGTGTGGTTGCACTAATGACTTATATAGAGGTAAAATTATCTTCTCCTCATCAGCATCTATGCCTCTTTTAATGCATCCCATTATTTTATTTGCCTTTGCAGCAGCTGCCTGACACTGGCCACTAAACGTGAGCTTGTCGTCCACCAATACACCCAGGTCTTTTTCAGTGACAGTTTTTCCCAGTGTTTTACAATTAAGCATATAATTATACATTTTATTTCCTCTGCCCAAGTGCATTACCTTACATTTATCCCCATTAAAGCTCATTTGCCATTTATCAGCCCAAGCTTCTAGTTTACATAGATCCTCCTGTAATATAAAATTGTCCTCCTCTGTATTGATTACCCTGCAGAGTTTAGTGTCATCTGCAAATATTGAAACATTACTCTGTATGCCCCCTACAAGGTCATTAATAAATATGTTAATGTGGCGCCCCTGAGGGTTCGGTCACCACAAGGGGGGATACTGCAGCCTGTCAGCAGGTGTAGTGTCTCCTCACCCAGGTAAGGAAGGTGCACTGGTCAGGACCCTGAATCTACATTCAACACCACACATTCCTGACCTATGGGAGGCAAGTATGCACCATAGTGCTGCTGCCTCAGCAGGATCACAAGTGAGGGGAACCAAAAGTTAGGGGAACCAAGTAGTGGGTGAAGGGTAGAACACACTTTTAGTTACACACATAGCTTCATATATAATACCCAGCCATCTTAAGCACAAGGTTCTTTGATTGTGGTGTTTGCAGCTGACAGTGGCCTTGTGTAGGAGCCTGCAGTGTGCTGAAGATACACGGTCCTCGTGCCCTGACCTTGACACGAGGAGAGGGAAGGAGTTAACAGAGTCTCTACCCCGGTCAAGTTCCCTTGCTTGAGAAGGTTGGGAGCTTTAGTGACAGCTCCACAAGCAAAAGGATCCCAGGGAGCACGGACGGAGCGGCATACGCCACCTGTACTCTCCATTCTGGCCTGGCCAGAGGGACTCCTGCTGCAAGAGGGGTGACCGGCCCCCGATATCTGACTTTGTTACTTCATGTCTCAGTCAGAAAAGCCCGGAGGCTTAGTGGATCCCGGGAGGGATACAGACGGAGCGTCCTACACCACCTGTACCCCTCTACCTGCGTTTATCCAGTGGGACCCGGCCTTTGCACGCACACACACAGGAGGGGTTCAAAGGGGACTGTTAGGAACACTTGGAGGGTCCTGATCGAAGTGCCTGAATACCTTGTGTGCGCTGAGCCTTCATCCTTGGTGGCCACAGTGATCCGTGAGGAGCAGGGAGAAGCCTTGCCGCTGCTTAAAAGAACTGTGAGTAAAAGACCTGGAAGACTATCCCTATGGCCTCTGGTTCCTTTATTTCTGCGCTGCACCACACCGCACCCTAGTGACCCAGGACTACTCTCCCCATCCTCCTGTTACATCTGCCCTGAGGCCCTGCTCCGCCTGTGGAGAGTTATAACATCACCTGCTGCCACTACATCCAGCCTCTGAGGACTGCTAGCAGCGCTGGTGGCCATCACCAGACACCACAGGTGGCGTAGTCGATAATACCACTCAACCCCGATAGCCCATTACTTTTTAATGTGACGGCCCTGGGCACGGAACGGGTCCAGGCCACGGCTGCATCCCCTCAACATCTGACCCGACTCCGAGTACCCTCATCTTCCCAGGGCAGGGCTGCGAGCGTCACATTAAAAAGAAGCTGGCCCAATACTGACCCCTGTGGTACCACACTGTTAACTGAGACTCAGTCTGAGTGTTTTCCATTAATAACCACCCTTTGTTTCCTATCACTGAGCCAATTATTAACCCACATACATATATTTTCCCCTATCCCCATTGTTCTCATTTTATGTATCAACCTTTTGCATTTCCTTGGTCCAGTCCAGAACTTGCCTCCTCATAAAAACTGATCAGATTAGTTTGACAGGAACAGTCCCTCGTAAACCCATGTTGATATTGGGTCATGAGGTTATTCTTCTTCAGATACTCTATTATAGCATCTCTTAGGAAACCCTCCAAGATTTTACCCACAGTAGAGGTTAAGCTTACCGGCCTATAATTTCCAAGTTCGGTTTTTGTCCCCTTTTTGAATATTGGCACCACATTTGCTATACGCCAGTCCTGCGGTACAGACCCTGTTATTATGGAATCTTTAAAGATTAAAAATAATGGTCTATCTATGACGTTACTTAATTCCTGCAGTACTCGCGGGTGTATCCCATCCGGGCCCGGGGATTTGTCAACTTTAGTGATTTTTAGGCGCCGCCGTACTTCCTGCTGGGTTAAGTAAGTGACATTTAATGGAGGATTTTTTTCATCACTGATCATGTTTTCTTGTGTAAATACGGTTGAAAAAAAATCATTTAGCATATTGAATTTTTCTTTATCCTCATCCACCATTTCACCCAGACTATTTTTAAGGGGGCCAACACTATCATTTTTTTAGTTTTTTACTATTTATGTAGTTGTGTAGTAAGTGTCCTCAAGGGTGGACAACCTCTTTAAAGAATTTGTCACATCTTTCAGCTTCCGTGCACTATAGCTAGACATGTACTCCAATTACTGTTGTGATGCAATTAATTTGTTGGCCACAATCGGCCGCGACCCCCTGCCTGGGTGGAGACTACCTGATATGGTATCTTTCATATACAGCACATAGAGACATGAGGGATTCCTGCTCTCCTATCACTATGTAGCAAATATTAATAAGCAGCAGCATCCACATGGAGGACTTTATACATCAGTACTGAGAAGTGTTGCTGTGACTACAGCACAGAGATTAGATGAAACACTTACTTAAAAGCAGTAACATGGAGGACAGCAGTAATGTAGCTGTAAATCCAGCACTGGAGTGATATAAGACATTTACTACAAAGCATTCGGATGGAGGACATTATACATCAGTTTTGAGAAGCGTAGCTGTGATAACTGCTCAGAAATGAGAAAAAACAATTACTAAAAAGCATGGGGGGACATTAGACAGCAGTACTGAGCAGTGTAGCTGTAAATCCAGCACTGGAGTGATATAAAACATTTACTAAAAAGCATCCGCATGAAGGACATTATATATCAATGGGATGAAACTGAATGGGAGAAGATACAGATTAGATCTCTGAGATGGTTTAGTGAATCCTGCATTGAGCAGGGAGTTGGACACGATTACCCTGGAGGTCCCTTCCAACTCTACCTTTCTATGTTTCTATCAGTACTGAGAAGTGTACCTGTGACTACAGCTAGGGAATATGATAAAACACTTACTAAGATGCACCAGCATGGTGGACATTAGACATCAGATTTGAGAAGCATAGCTATGATTACAGCTCAGGAAGGAGATAAAACACTAAAAAGCAGCAGCATGGAGAACATTATACAGAAGTACTGAGCAGTGTAATTGTAAATCCAGCACTGGAGTGATATAAAACATGTACTAAAAAGCAGCAGCATGGAAGACATTATACATCAGTACTGAGAAGCATAGCTGTGACTACATCTCAGGGATGAGATAAAACACATGAAAAAAAAGCAGCAGCATGGAGAACATTATACAGAAGTACTGAGCAGTGTAATTGTAAATCCAGCACTGGAGTGATATAAAACATGTACTAAAAAGCAGCAGCATGGAAGACATTATACATCAGTACTGATAAGCATAGCTGTGACTACAGCTCAGGGATGAGATAAAACACATGCAAAAAAAAAAGCAGGAGCATGGAGGACATTATACATCAGTTTTGAGAAGCTTAACTGTGATTACAGCTCAGGAATGAAATAAAACACTTACTCAAAAACAGCAAAATTGAAGACATTTTACAGCAGTACTGAGCAGTGTAGCTGTAAATCCAGCACTGGATTGATTTACTAAAAAGCAATACCATGGAGGACATAATACAGCAGCATTGAGTAGTGTAGCTGTAAATCCAGTAATAGTGTGAGATGAAACACTTGCTAGAAAACAACAGCACCCATCTGTAAGTGTGTCTGTGCCTCTATCTTTCACTTTTCTAAGCCCTCCATCCCTCTCCATAGACTTCAATAGGCAGCTGTAACCTGATCCCTCAGTGAGCTGACATTGCATCTTGTTTTGATCAAAAGAGACTGATGAGTTTTGGAGGCAGGATATAAAAAGAAGTGGCTCATAAGTTGAGAAAAAGAGTATAATTATCTGATGGGATATATTACATTTGCTCGTGCTATTGATTTATGCAGAAATGACGGCGACTAAATGACGAACTCTTCTCCGCTACATGGAAAGTGGAGTAATAAGCGTGGCATTTATTAGACGTATTAGCTGCTCTGTACAGATTGGTGTCAGCAGCTGCGGTGGATGCAGCCTAATTATAAGTGATGGTAATGGTCTTCAGCGAGATGCTTGTATACAAAATGCATTACCGGAGAAGAACAAGCTCTCGAGGTCCCACCTGTCAATTAGGCAATGCTTCACATGTCATAGATCCACATCTAAATGATACCTGGATGCAGCGCCTTACAACAAGATCCTTTTGACTGTATCTATTATTGAAGACACCTGCTTCTTCGCTGGGTTCATCGCGTTTCATGCCCAGGTGGTAAAGTCTAATGGCTTCAAACGACTCCACCAAGAGGAATGGCCTCTCCAGGTCCCGCTCGTCAATTAGGAGATGATGATGCATGTCCGTCTATATGTGTAAAATACATCATCATGTATAATACATCACAAGTTACAACGTTAACAGGATCTCCTGCAATTTCACTGTGTTCGGCTCTTTACTTCCAGGTCAATGGCGTCTGATGGTCCAAGAACATAAAGGTATAAGAACGACTTAAATGTGATTCAAAGGGTATCCCAATGGGGAATGTAGGCTGTAGATAGGAAACTAGGACCCCGACTGACAACTGAGAGACCCCGTGTGGAAATGCAACCTGTGGGCCCCTTCCACCATTATACTTGCCAATTAATGTGAAGCCTACGAGGGACCAATTGAGACTGTGGGTTGGTTGAGGGACAACACATGTTTTAGTGCCTGTGCAGCTATATGTCTACCCCTGCCCTCCAATAGCCTAACTGATCCCACTCTCATAAGTGGGCTTCTTCTTTCCGTGATTTGGCTGTTCCATACACAAGCACCGAGATCCACTTACATGGCCATTGTAAGGTTGAACGCCCACTGGGGCAAGTCTTAATATGTTGTGTCCTAGAGGTTTTCATCTCTCCCTCTCTCTTTCTGGAATGGCTACATGGAACCAGGGAATGACTGTTCTTGGATGCCATGTTGTAAAGTTTGTCAGAAGCCATCAGTCCCAAATAACTACCTTGGACAAACTTGGCACAAGCCTAGCAGATCCCAGAGGAACCCTGGTCTTCAGACTTTAACCCCTATACAGAGATCTGAAAGCGGTTGTCCACTATTTTTACATTGATGACCCATCCTTAGGATAGGTCATCAATGTCTGATCGACCGGGTTCTGACACCCGGTACCCCCACCGATCAGCTGTTACTGGTGTCGGCGAAGGCGTCTACTTGTAGAGACCGGGACTTGGCACTGAACATCCACTTCCTATTCAAATCAATTGAAGGCGTATGTGCAGTATCCTGCAGTAGCCGTTACAAGTAGACGGAGCAGCTTGGCAAGTGAGCACTTCCAGCTGGCGGCTGCCGCCACCGATGACGACTGATCGGCGGGGGCGCCGGGTGTCATGATCAGAAATTGATGACCTAAGGATAGGCCATCAACGTAAAAGTAGTGGACAACCTTTTGAACTTTGTAAGGGCCCCTTGGGTTGCATCCACGGAGCAGCTGCTGGCCAGAATGGGTGAGTCTGAGGCAAGGATGCAGCCAGATGAGTATCAGGAACAACAAAACCAGGAACAATAATAGTAGACAAAACCAATGTCAGAAAAAAAAATCCAGGAACAGATACGAGAAGGTTAGTCAAGAGCGTAGTTAGACAAGCCAGTGTCAGAATCAAGAGGGACTACAGAGAAAATGTGGTCAGGGTCACTTTGCGGGGTCAGAATGAGAACAGAGCATGTGCAGAGCACCTGAGATGTAGGAAAACCAAACAATGTCTGGCAATTACTATACTGTGTGTACAGTCTCAGCCCACACAGGCTGACTGATAGCTGCAGCTTGTACTGAGCAGTGTGAGATCTCAGCAACAGGAGGGACACTACAGGGCTGAAGATCAGGGTAGGTGGGTGAAAATTCAGCAGCACGCAGGAGAAACGCCGAGATGCTGTCAAGCAGGCTAGGTGTGTGGGGATACAGCAGTAGCAGAGACATGGTACACTGATGATTTGGCAATCATGTTAGGTGGTAGAGATTCAGTAGCAGCAGGGAGGAGGGACATTGAGAATCTGTTAATGAGGCTGAGAGGGACCAGATTCAGCAGTAGAAGGGAGGAGGGACACAAAGGAGCTATAAATCTGTCTAAGTTGGTGGAGATTTAGTAGCAGTAAGGAGGATGGACACTGAGTGGCTGACAGTCAGGCTAGGCAAACAGAGATTCAGCAGCAGCAGGAGGGGGAAATCTGAGGACTGAGGAACACTGAGGAGCTGTAAATCAATCTAGGTCACGTATGTCAAACTGGCCCGGGGGTTGAGTATATTTGGCCCGTGGTTCTGTAGTGGGGTCACTATACCGTGTGTGGACCGTACTGTGGAGGTATCATACTGTGTTTGGGGGGCACTTTTGTTTGCATAATACTTTATCTGTATTATTCAAGGTTTTTTTATCCTTGGTTATTACATATTTATATTGGGCCATATGCTTTTTACTGCTTGTACATAACAGACATTTTTTTAATAAATATCAAGGTTGGCTCCCGACTTTGTCCAAGCTTTTCATTTTGACCCTCTGTGTGTTTGAGTTTGACATCCCTGATCTAGGTGAGTGAAGATTCAGTAGCAGCGGGGAGGAGGGACACTCAGGAGCTGTCAATCAGGTTAAATAGGTGGTGATTTAGCAGCAGGGAGGAGGAACACTGAGGAGCTGTCAATCAGGTTAAATAGGTGGCGATTTAGCAGCAGGGAGGAGGAACACTGAGGAACTGTTAATCAGGTTAAATGGGTGGAGATTTTGTAGCAGGGAGGAGGGACACTGAGGAGCTGTTAATCAGGCTAAATGGGTGGAGATTTTGTTGCAGGGAGAAGGAACACTGAGGAGCTGTTAATCAGGCTAAATGGGTGGAGATTTTGTAGCGAGGAAGAGGGACACTGAGGAGCTGTTAATCAGGTTAAATGGGTGGAGATTCAGTAGCAGGGAGGAGGGACATTGAGGAGCTGTCAACCAGGCTAAATGGGTGGAGATTTTGTAGCAGGGAGGAGGAACACTGAGGAGCTGTTAATCAAGCTAAATGGGTGGAGATTTTGTAGCAGGGAGGAGAGACACGGAGGAGCTGTTAATCAGGCTAAATGGGTGGAGATTCAGCAGCAGGGAGGAGGGACACTGAGGAGCTGTCAATCAGGCTAAATGGGTGGAGATTTTGTAGCAGGGAGGAGGAACACTGAGGAGCTGTTAATCAAGCTAAATGGGTGGAGATTCAGCAGCAGGGAGGAGGGACACTGAGGAGCTGTCAATCAGGCTAAATGGGTGGAGATGATGTAGCAGGGAGGAGGAACACTGAGGAGCTGTTAATCAAGCTAAATGGGTGGAGATTTTGTAGCAGGGAGGAGAAACACTGAGGAGCTGTAAATCAATCTAGGTCACGTATGTCAAACTCTGGCCCGCGGGTTGAGTATATTTGGCCCGTGGTACTGTAGTGGGGTCACTATACCGTGTGTGGAGAGTACTGTGGAGGTATCATACTGTGTTTGGGGGGCACTTTTGTTTGCATAATACTTTATCTGTATTATTCAAGGTTTTTTTATCCTTGGTTATTACATATTTATATTGGGCCATATGCTTTTTACTTCTTGTATATAACAGACATTTTTTTAATAAATATCAAGGTTGGTTCCCGACTTTGTCCAAGCCTTTCATCTTGACCCTCTGTGTGTTTGAGTTTGACAGCTGTTAATCAGGCTAAATGGGTAGAGATTTTGTAGCAGGGAGGAGGAACACTGAGGAGCTTTTAATCAGGCTAAATGGGTGGAGATTTTGTGACAAGGAGGAGGGACACTGAGGAGCTGTTAATCAGGCTAAATGGGTGGAGATTCAGCAGCAGGGAGCAGGGAGGAGCTGTCAATCAGGTTAAATGGATGGAAATTTTGTAGCAGGGAGGAGGAACACTGAGGAGCTGTTAATCAGGCTAAATGGGTGGAGATTTTGTAGCAGGGAGGAGGGACACTGAGGAGCTGTTAATCAGGCTAAATGGGTGGAGATTCAGCAGCAGGGAGGAGGGACACTGAGGAGCTGTCAATCAGGCTAAATGGGTGGAGATTTTGTAGCAGGGAGGAGGAACACTGAGGAGCTGTTAATCAGGCTAAATGGGTAGAGATTTTGTAGCAGGGAGGAGGAACACTGAGGAGCTGTTAATCAAGCTAAATGGGTGGAGATTTTGTGACAGGGAGGAGGGACACTGAGGAGCTGTTAATCAGGCTAAATGGGTGGAGATTTTGTAGCAGGGAGCAGGGAGGAGCTGTCAATAAGGTTAAATGGGTGGAGATTTTGCAGCAGGGAGGAGGAACACTGAGGAGCTGTTAATCAGGCTAAATGGGTGGAGATTTTGTAGCAGGGAGGAGGGACACTGAGGAGCTGTTAATCAGGCTAAATGGGTGGAGATTCAGCAGCATCGAGGAGGGACACTGAGGAGCTGTCAATCAGGCTAAATGGGTGGAGATTTTGTAGCAGGGAGGAGAAACACTGAGGAGCTGTTAATCAGGCTAAATGGGTGGAGATTTTGTAGCAGTGAGGAGGAACACTGAGGAGCTGTTAATCAAGCTAAATGGGTGGAGATTCAGCAGCAGGGAGGAGGGACACTGAGGAGCTGTCATTCAGGCTAAATGGGTGGAGATTTTGTAGCAGGGAGGAGGAACACTGAGGAGCTGTTAATCAAGCTAAATGGGTGGAGATTTTGTAGCAGGGAGGAGGGACACTGAGGAGCTGTCAATCAGGCTAAATGGGTGGAGATTTTGCAGCAGGGAGGAGGAACACTGAGGAGCTGTTAATCAGGCTAAATGGGCAGAGATTTTGTAGCAGGGAGGAGGAACACTGAGGAGCTGTTAATCAAGCTAAATGGGTGGAGATTTTGTGACAGGGAGAAGGGACACTGAGGAGCTGTTATTCAGGCTAAATGGGTGGAGATTCAGCAGCAGGGAGCAGGGAGGAGCTGTCAATAAGGTTAAATGGGTGGAGATTTTGTAGCAGGGAGGAGGAACACTGAGGAGCTGTTAATCAGGCTAAATGGGTGGAGATTCAGCAGCATCGAGGAGGGACACTGAGGAGCTGTCAATCAGGCTAAATGGGTGGAGATTTTGTAGCAGGGAGGAGGGACACTGAGGAGCTGTTAATAAGGCTAAATGGGTGGAGATTTTGTAGCAGGGAGGAGGAACACTGAGGAGCTGTTAATCAGGCTAAATGGGTGGAGATTTTGTAGCGGGGAGGAGGGACACTGAGAAGCTGTTAATCAGGCTAAATGGGTGGAGATTCAGCAGCAGGGAGGAGGGACACTGAGGAGCAGTCAATCAGGCTAAATGGGTGATTTTGTAGCAGGGAGGAGGAACACTGAGGAGCTGTTAATCAGGCTAAATGGGTGGAGATTCAGCAGCAGGGAGGAGGGACACTGAGGAGCTGTCAATCAGGCTAAATGGGTGGAGATTTAGCAGCAGGGAGGAGGGACACTGAGGAGCTGTTAATCAAGCTAAATGGGTGGAGATTCAGCAGCAGGGAGAAGGGACAATGAGGAGCTGTCAATCAGGCTAAATGGGTGGAGATTTAGCAGCAGAAAGGAGGGACACTGAGGAGCTGTCAATCAGGCTAAATGGGTGGAGATTTAGCAGCAGGCAGGAGGGTCACTGAGGGAATTTCAATCAGGCTAAATGGGTGAAGAATAAATGAAATCTTCATAGAGGATTTTACAGCCATTTGACATGGATTTTCAAGTTAAATAGAGCATCCATACCAGATCTAAAAGGTCTATTTAATAATCTATGAAGTTTGCATTGTGAATTCTGCTGACAGATACGTTACAATGGCTCATACATTGCTAATTTATAGAAAAATACAATTAGAAAGCCAACTAGATGAAACATTAGCACAGAGTTTTCGAGGGTGTTCTAAAACAACTAATGGGGTGAATGCCTCATTATTTATAGGGTTGCTACTTTCGGTGGGTAACAGCTTTGTTCCTCTTGGAAGAGGATTAATTTACATATATATTCCCCTATCGCAATCTCCAGAAGGAGCGATGACAAATAAGAACAAACCCAAAGTAATCCTCTGCAACACCCATTACACTTGGAAGAAAACGGGTGGGTGAAATCATAGAGTATTCCATGAGAACATCGTCCTGGTTGAGTTATTACTTTTTCATTGCTCCTGAATATTCTCTGGGTACACTAGTCACTTTCTGTTGTTTTTTTCTTTGCATTTCCAGCTTTGGTTTTATAAAGATGGAGTATTGTTGGTAATGCTCAGTGAACATGTCACCGTGGAGCATTGCATGCACTGCACGTCATGTGCTTACACACCTGCTCCGTGCCAAACCATTCCTGGAAAATCGCTCAGACTTTAGCAGCTATGGGATAACCATGTGCGGTGCACGGATCAAGCCACGTAAATGATCAATAGCGTCACTGCTCACGGGCACGGTGCACGGATCACGTACGATACAGGAGAGTCTAATCCAACCCAATAATCCATTCTCGACATTGATGACTATGTTGCATGACACAGACTTACCATGCCCCGCCACACTCTTGCCACACCATCCATATGGCGCTCTTCACCTGCAACAATTCTCTGAACCAGTATGACTTGTATTCTATTCACTGAAATGCCTGAAGTCCGTTGCAAAGTTCGGAGTTCCGGGGAAAGTCCATTTGAGAGAGTATTTGTTTCCAGATCCAAAGTTCTGGTCCTCGTTGTTTTCAATGGGGTTCGGGTTCTGGTTCAAGCTTGGTTAAAGTTCTGGTACCCAAATCGAACTTTGGACTAAAGTTCAGGTTGGGTACCTGAGCCCAAACTTTCACAGGTCCGCTTATCCCTAAACACAAGATAAAAACAAAAAAAAACTTAACGCGTTTCAGATCAGTTGTGATCCTTCAAAACGCCATGAAGAAGGATCACAACTGATCCGAAACGCGTTGCATTTTTTTGGGGGGTTTTGTCTTGTGTTCTATCTATTTTAAAGTTTACCGGATCATGGGAGCTTGATTTCTTTTGCTAAAGTTTACCGGATTGTGGGCTCTGGATTTCCTTTACTCTTTAGTATAACCACACAAAGGCCGTGTGATTCGTGCACCTGGAACTTTTCTTCTTTTTGACATATCAATATCAGAACTATGTGGATCCGACTCCCTACAGTTGTGCTTCAGTTCTTGCCACGAGGACAAAAATCTCAAAAACAAAAGTAACATAAGGTTGCGATGCTAGACAATACTCACAGACAAACTGTGAGGCTTGGGTAGTCAAGAGGGTCGGGGTCAGATACCAAGAGGGCTTGTCATAAACAAAAGGGGTAAAGCAAAGGCGCAGTCAGGTCACAGTCCGAGGTCAGAATTCCAGGAAGGTAGTGGATCAGCACAAAAGGGCAAGAAAAAGAGATGGTCAAGGCAAATCCAAGGTCGGGCCACAAAGATCAAATGCAGGAACGCAGAGAACAGAGCAAAGCTGCAACTGGCACTAAGTGGAGGCAGAGAGCCAGCTAAATATCCAGTATACTCTCCACTATACTATAAATATATAGTATTTATAGTATACTATACCATATACTGGATATAGTATATTTATATACTATATCCAGTATATAGTATATAAATAATCACTCAAATAGCAGACATATGGAGGAAGCACCGGCATCCCCTGGTCCTAATTGGATGGCTGAACCATCACTCAATATACTGACAGCTCAGCACGCCCCAGTGTCACGGGTGTGTCGCCACGAAGATCGTCACGATTACACAGCCTGACTTCTCGCAGCTGACTTTTTGGTGCTTTGTGTTTTTCGGCAGTGAGGGAGTTAATTCTCTCTCTCTCTGTGCTAGACGAGGTCCAGCCTCGCCCAGCTGCAATCAATGCTGCTGTAGTGAGACTCCTTCAAATGCCTGCTGGTCTGTTAGGGAATTGTCGGTGAAAGCATTTCATGCAGACTAACAGAGCGGATCGTGGTATTTGGAGTTTCAGAGCTAAGTGCATTTGGAGTGTTTTTTCCCTTCATCGCTTTATCATTTATCTCCTTTCCCGTTGGTGTTCCCTCTGTTGTAGTTGTGTAGTTTTTGTATGCAAGATGGTTTTGGTTTTTCCCTTGTACTGTCTCGTTCGTCTAAGTACTGTGTGTGGGCATATTATTACTTGTCCCCTTTTGTTGTGATTGGGGTCCTTCTCAGGACTAGATAACTTAGGTGCAGGGATCCTCAGGAGGTAGGGGTTACGCTGGCGGCCTGGACCTCTGTACCTTTAACAGTACCTCCAGGTTGAGGGATTAGTCAGGGCCCCAGCTTAGGGTCAGCTTAGGCCCCCTACCTCCAGTATACAGAGACAGCGTGACACCCAGCCTCCAATTGGACGGCTGAGCTGTCCATCACCATACTGAATATTCCCCATCAATATCCGTATAGAATATGCCATAAAGGTTTAAAACAATAGAGGTCCAAGTACTAAGACCGGACCAGTCACAATAATGGGGGTTTCCTGGGATCGGGGAACGGCTGAGTGCTTTCTCATGGTCCTGTTCCCTTTATATTCGGGTTGTAAATATTTCTACCTCTTACTATTATACAGATATTTACTTTCCAAATCCCTTTTTCATAAAGGATAAAACTGATACATTGTGTTATGCCCGGGGCAGGAGCTGATGGGTCGGACTTGTAGCCAAGAAGACGCAGGGATTTAAATAGTAACAACTTTTTCAAAAGTTTGGATAAGTTGTAGCCACTGATCAGCAGTTATGATTGGTGAATGTGTAAGGGGGAAGACTGGGGTGTAAGTACTTTCAGAACAAGGGAACCGGAACTGCTGGGGCCGTGCCTTTTGTTGCAGGGGGAAGACAGACAGCGAGACAGGAGACAGGTGTCCAGGAAGCTGGGGGTGTGTCCAGAGAGAGAGCTGAGGAGTCAGGTGACCGGGGAGCTGAGCTCGTATCTGGGAAGAGGGTGGAAAAGGAGTGTTTGCAAGGGAAAAGTGGCAGTGCACAGGGGGAGTCAAGCCCAACTAGAGGGAGAAGAGACGCAGGATCCCTGGTGCCGAGCAAGTGAGGTGCACTGTTATGGACTAGGGGCTCAGTGGGTCAAACCGGAGACCGCCCGCTGCCGCCAGAAGACGGAGCATTGTTTAGGCGGGGAAGCCGGAAGAAAGCAACACCGGCACCAGCCGGCAATTGCCTTGTGAGGAGCAAGAGTCAGCTAAGTGTAAAAAGTGCCGATTACAACCGTGTCAACCCTGCTATATCTAGCCCAACTGTGGATTGTCAGTTTTAGCATATTACCTGTTATTTCCCTTGTTTCCCCATATTTCTCCTGTTACTCCCTGTGCGTAGATTGACCGTGTTACAGTAAATCCCCCTTGTTTATTAACCCTGTACTGGCTGCTCTGTGTTTCTGTGTCACTGCATCTAAAGTGCGGATACTGGAGGAGATGCATGGGGATCCCACATTTGTAGGAGAGCTGAGGATACGGCAGTTTCAGCAAGTGCAGCAGGAGGGGAGACTGTGACGCAATAGGTTAATGCAAAACACAGGGTGCATGTCTATATCACTAGAAAAGACGACATGGGGAATTTGGGAATGGGCCCCCCTGACGTGATCTTAAGGGACCAATTTCTGGCAGGCCTCAGGGATATGCAGCTGAAGCAGGCCTTGCGGGAGCACCTGCGTGCCAACCCACGTATGACTTTTCTAGAGGTGGGGGCGGAGGCACGTGTGAGAGAGCAGGAGATGGGGGTGACGGCACTGGCAGGGATGGTCCGGAGTAATGAGGTACCCACCCGCCTGCAGCTGAACCAGAATGGGCCCGAGAGATGCGAAAGGAGATACAGGAGATGTGGGGTGAATGGTCCAGGCTCAAGAAGACCCCTGCCCCGACACCAGAGATACCCAGATCGATTGCCCCAGTTAGGGAAAGAATTGAATTCAGGACCCCCCTGCAGGAGAGTTCCATAGAGAAGTGAGGCAGCCCTACACAGACAGAGATACGACCTGCTGGAAGTGCGGAGGCGCAGGACATTACGCCAGGGGCTGTGCTAGCCGAGGGCGGCCCCTGTCTCGGCGGCCGTTAAACTAGCGAGCTCCGTGTTTAGGGGACACAGCCCAGAGCCTGAGGAAGGGGAAAGAAAAAGAGGAAGTCCCAAGGACCTGGTTTCCACCAGCCCGACTGTCTGGGCTGAAATGAACGGTGGGGCCATTCACTGCCTGATTGACACGGGATCCCAGATGACTACGATGACAGAAGCCTACTTCCAACAGCGATTTCCAGAGATAGCGCGGCCTGAATGAGGACCAGTAATTAGACTCACGGCAGCTAATCAATTACCCATCCCGGTCGCAGGGGTGGTGTGGATGAAGATCCGAGTATGTGGAAAAGATGTGGGGAAAAAAAGGGTTCGTCTTGGTCGCAGGGGGAACCAGAAGTGGACCCCCAGTGACCCTCGGAATGAATGTGCTGAAAGAGATCGGGCAAATCCTGATTAGTGAGCCGAAGGAGATTCCTCTAGACTGGTGGGACCACGAACCCCCCAAAGGAGGGTTTTTCAACAATTAATCCGAGCCGCCCAGGATCAGGAGACGTCGAGTGAAGGGAAGATCCTGGGGAAAGTAATAGTACCAGCGGCTACGGCGCTCACCTTACCGCCAGGACAAACTGTACTCATGCTACCCCCACAGGCCTGCACACCTCTTGAGGGGGTCGAAGTACAGATAGAACCAACATCGATGGACAAAGTACCCTCTGGATTCCTGGTGGTTCGGACACTGGCCACCATCCAGGGTGGCAATGTTATAGTGCGGTGCGTTAATCTGGACGAAGGTGATCTCACAATCCCTCCCAGGGCGGAAATAGCCCAGATTCTGGGAATGCCAGAGAAGTTGGTGCGACCTGATGCAGTACAGCTGTGTCCGCTGTACGAGGAGACTCCTAGAGTCTGGCGGTCACCGTGTTGCCGGAATCCCACCGTGCTGGTGCGAAGGGTGGACGAAGAATCCTAGAACAAATGCGGGCTGAATTGACCGGACTTTCACCTCGACAGGTACAGCAGGTTGAGGAGGTACTGGAGCGGTACCAGGAAGTCTTTGCTCGCCATGAGGATGATTTTGGTTGCACCAAAGCCATTACCCACGAAATTCCCACGGGGAGAGTACGGGAGAGATACCGGCAGATACCTCCCCAGATGTATAAAGAAGTTAAGGAGATGCTAGTGACTCGCCCCCTGGGCTTTGGGGCACTCGGAACCGGGCAATAGGGGAACGAAGGAGGTAGTAGTGGCGGCCCGGTCCGGGTGGTCAGACCAGTGGTAGTCCTTTTATAAGTTTTAAGTGATGTCCGACTACGCCACCTGTGGATTGCGGTTATTAGGAACCGCCGCTGCAAGGCAGACCGCTGGGGCTGATGATGTATGCAGCTGGGATGGTATGACTCCCCACGGGAAGAGTGCGGCCCCAGGGCAGTGTAGTGGATGGTGGGAGTGATGGTGGTGAGAGTCCCGGTACCAATAGTGCTGGAGGTGCAAAGGAGCACACAGACAACAAGTTACAGTCAAGGGTCTTTACTCACAGTTCATTTGTTCCGGGTCACTTCTGTCAGCAGTGACCGCCCGAGCCGTACTGCGTCCACCAGGTGAGGGGCTCGGTCAACTCCCAGACAGTTCAAGAGCATGGCCGAGGACCCCCTTCAATCCTTTCTCTGGCCTGCCTTACCAGTGACCCACTTTTGTCCAGCTGCCGCGGACTTGTGCGGTTAAACGTGGGCCACGTTCCCCGCTGTCCTTTATGGTGCCTTCCTAGCAGGTTTGATGAGGTGCTGCACCAATAAATGGTCACAGCCTCCGGTCTTTGGCTGAGGGTTGTTTCTCCTCCACCAACTTGGGATCCGGTACCCTTAATCTGCCTGACCCTGCACCCTGGATTCTCGTGGGTTCTTAGGGTCCCTTCCACATTCTTGTTCCTGAGCCCCTCTGTTCCTCTGTCTCTTCTTTTCCTTTCTCTGTTCCTCCTTCTTCTCCTTTCTCGTGGAGCTGGGCTGAGAAGGAACCCCAGCTCCCCTTCACCTCCTCTCTCTCTCCACTCTCCTCCTCGGCCTCTCTCTAGGCCCTCTCTGGAGTAGAGCTCCTACAGAGCCTCTACTCCCTGTCTTCTCCTCTCTTTGCACAGACTGTCTGTCTGTCCTAAGATGGTGCCCACCTTTAACACCTCCCTCTAGCCATGAGCCCAGGTGACCAGCAACCAATGGGCTCCTACCTACGCTCAGGAACCGTCCCCTCCTGCTCCTACATCACTGGGTATTCCTCCCCCCTCCCCTCTCCAGCCAGGGACATGGTCTGTCGTCCCTGCATTTCTGTCTAATGGGAGTACCCTTGGAAATGGGGTGAGTGTGCTGTATGCAGCTAACTGAGCCCTGGTCCATACTCCATCCTCACCCGGGAGTGGAATATCACACCTCTGGCAGAGGTGCAATACCCCTGTAGCGGCCGAGCCCTCGGGGCGCTACACTAGCCCATATGTTACAAAATGATGTGATAAGGGAGAGTCAGAGTCCGTGGGCAGCCCTGATTGTCCTGGTCCGGAAGAAAGATGGGACCCTGCGGTTCTGTGTGGACTATAGACGACTGAATGCCTGTACAGTACGAGACTCTTACCAGCTACCCCGAATCGAAGAGTCTCTGTCGGCCTTAGGGAAGGCAAGATACTTCTCCTCCTTGGATCTGGCCAGCGGGTACTGGCAGGTGCCCATGGCCGAACATGACCGTGCAAAGACAGCGTTCATATTGCCCATGGGATTGTTCGAGTTCAATCGGATGCCCTTCGGCCTGACTAACACCCCCGGGACGTTCCAGCGTCTGATGGAGAGGTGCCTGGGCGATTTGAACTTCGAGGCGACACTGATTTATCTTGACGACATAATTGTCTATGCCGCCACCTTCGAGGAGCACCTCCAGCGACTGGAGCAAGTACTGAGTCGCCTACAGAGTTATGGCCTAAAGGTGAAGCCCCAGAAGAGCCACCTGTTCCGCAAACAGATCGAAAATCTCGGTCATACTGTGTCCGGTGAAGGAGTCAGGCCCACCCGGGAAAAGGTGGCCGCCGTACAGGAGTGGCCTAACCCAAAGACAGTGAAGGATGTTCGGGCCTTCCTTGGACTTGCCAGGTACTACCAAAGATTTGTGAAGAACTTCACCCACATAGCCAACCCATTGCTGGAGCTACTTAAGGGAGTGTCGGCGGGCTCCAAGAATCGGGCGATTCGGTGGGAAAGCAGCCAGGAGGAGGCCTTCCGTACCCTAAAAATGGCCCTGACCGAGGCCCCAATACTTGCCTATGTGGATTTCTCCCAACCATTCATACTCCACACTGATGGGAGCCTACATGGTCTGGAAGCCGTGTTATCCCAAGTACAGGAGGAGAAAGAGCGTGTGATTGCGTATGCCAGTCGCTCCCTTCACGACTCCGAGAGGAACACAGATAATTATAGCTCTTTCAAATTAGAGTTGCTGGCTCTGGTTTGGGCAATGACCGAGAAGTTTGCAGAGTATTTGTCTGGGTCCGAAGTACTGGTGAGAACAGATAACAACCCATTGGCCCACCTGGAGAATGCGAAATTGGGGGCCCTGGAGCAGCGGTGGGTGGCCCGCATGGCCAGGTACCGGTATAAAATCGCCTACCGGTCTAAGGCAGAGAATACTCATGCCGACGCCCTCTCCAGAGTGAAATCATGATTGCGATGAAGATTTGGAGGCAGATGAAATCCCTAGCTGCCAAAGTTTCGTGGGACCGCTGGTTGCGGCGCAGGAACAGATCGGAGAGACGTCGGAAGAACAAGTGCTAGGGCGGCCAAGAGATGACTGGGTCCGACTTCAACAGACTTGTGAGGAGCAAGAGTCAGCTAAGTGTAAACACTGCCGATTACAACCGTGTCGACTCTGCTACATCTAGCCCAACTGTGGATTGTCAGTTATAGCATATTACCTGTTATTTCCCTTGTTTCCCCATATTTCTCCTGTTACTCCCTGCGCGGAGATTGACCCTGTTACAGTAAATCCCCCTTGTTTATTAACCCTGTACTGGCTGCTCTGTGTTTCTGTGTCACTGCATCTAAAGTAACCGTGTTACAAATGCCCCCTTCCTGAGACCCCCATCATTCGCTTGAAGAGCGTGATCAGAATGTGTACGGCTCCAATACAAAGTCTGTTGAATCAGTGGATCAAAACTTTTTAAAGAACGGGGGCAACTTTTCTAAACTTTTCTAAACTTTTTAAAAAGTTTTGTTACTCTTTTAAGAATATTAAAAACAAATAAAGTATCCTCGCGTCATGTCCCCTTCCCTCTTTCAGATTTAACCTTCCCACTTTGTGTGATGTCACACGATTTGTAGCGATGTCACTATGTATTAAAGTCAAGTGCACATAAACTGCACATAAGACAACTGCAATGTCTGCAACAAATTACTGCAGAGGAAAAAAAAAAACAAGTGTGAATGTGGAAGGGAAAGAGTTAACTGGGATAAGGCCTCCGGTGCCTGCAGCGTGTAAATGTCCGGCATTAATCCATCACTAGGTGCTGGTTCTCTGCAGCACCGGGAGAATCTAACAGATTAATAAGCTAAGCAGAACATTGACACATTGCTAAATCAGCACAGGGTCACTGATGCAAAATGCACCCGCAGCAATGCGCACAGGAAAGATGTCTGAGGAAGAGCGCAGCACACTGACACCGACACAATGCACGGCCCTCCAGGGATACACTGACACTATACACTCACTGCCTATCAGGAAATAAGCAAATACCTACAGCAGCTTAAATCTCTATATAATGTGCGGTCGCTCTATATGTTTTTATTCCTATTTAATACTTCAGAGCTGAATTTAAAATTCTGCTTGTCACCTGTGAGCTCTCATGTGGCAAGAATTCATTGCTGCCACCTGCTGGTTCAGAGTCTGCATCGAAAACTATCTGAATCTCCATATAATGTGGAAACATTTAGTTATCTGTAAACCCGGTATAATACTTCAGAGCTGAATTTAAAATTCTGCTTGTGGTCTCTCAGGTTACAAGAATTCATTGCTGCCACCTGCTGGTTCAGAGTCTGCATCGAACATAATTTGAATCTCCATATAATGTGGAATCACTTAGGTATATGTAAACCCTGTATAATACTTCAGAGCTGAATTTAAAATTCTGCTTGTTTCCTGTGATCTCTCAAATTACAGGAATTCATTGCTGCTACCTGCTGGTTTGCAGAGAACACAATCTGAATCTCCATATAATGTGGAATCACTTAGTTATCTGTAAACCCTGTATAATACTTCAGAGCTGAATTTAAAATTCTGTTGGTTTCCTATTAACTCTCAAGAACAAGAATTCATTGCTCCTTCTGGTTTACAGCCTAGAGCATAGAGCATGATCTAAATCATGTGGAATCGCTGTTCCTTTGTTACCTTTACATCCTTTCTAATACTTTAGAGCTGATCTCAAAATTCTGCTAGATTCCTGTTAACTTTCCGGTTACAATAACTGATTGTTGCCACTTGCTGGTTCAGAGTCTGCACCTGCTGATTATGAACTGAATCTCCATATTATATGGAATCACTTATCTTTAAATTCTGTCTAATACTTCAGAGCTGTGTTTCAAAATTCTGCTCTCTGGTTACAAAGACTCATTGCTGCCACCTTCAGGTTTATAATCTGTATGAATCATGAATTTCTAGAATTTTGTCTGCCTCCAGGGCTTCTTGTAAATGAAAGCGGGTGTTATCAGTAAGAGACTTGTAGATCGGGCGAGTAGTCTGTCAGTCATTACATGTCTCACACTGGTAATAAGCTCTGCAGGCAGATTCTCAGGGAGATCTATGCCCCACCCATAGATCTTAACAGCTCATTTACATATTAAGAAAAAGGTGAATATCTCTGGAATAAAACATCGGATCACAGATATCAAGGTATCATTTGATCTATGACCTATGTGCCAATATAGACGGCCTTCCAAAAATGTTATTATCTTCACATCATTTAATACTTCAGAGCTGAAATCAAAATTCTAAAGTGCTGCTGATTTGCTGTTCGCTCTCAGATTCGAGAAACTGATCAAGCACTACTAATATGGAGTCACCTTCCAAAAATGTTATTATCTTCACGTCATTTAATGCTTCAGAGCTGAAATCAAAATTCTTAAATGCTGCTGATTCGCTGTTCGCTCTCAGGTTTGAGAAACTGATCAAACACTACTAATATGGGGTCACCTTCCAAAAATGTTATTATCTTCATGTCGTTTAATACTTCAGAGCTGAAATCAAAATTCTTAAATGCTGCTGATTCGCTGTTAGCTCTCAGGTTCCAGAAACTGATTACACACTACTAATATGGGGTCACCTTCCAAAAATGTTATTATCTTCACATCATTTAATACTTCAGAGCTGAAATCAAAATTCTTAAATGCTGCTGATTCGCTGTTAGCGCTCAGGTTCCAGAAACTGATTAAACACAACTAATATGAAGTCACCTTCCAAAAATGTTATTATCTTCACGTCATTTAATACTTCAGAGCTGAAATCAAAATTCTTAAATGCTGCTGATTCGCTGTTAGCGCTCAGGTTCCAGAAACTGATCAAACACTACTAATATGGAGTCATCTTCCAAAAATGTTATTTTCTTCACCATTTAATACTTCAGAGCTGAAATCAAAATTCTTAAATGCTGCTGATCTGCTGTTCGCTCTCAGATTCGAGAAACTGATCAAACACTACAAATATGGGGTCACCTTCCAAAAATGTTATTATCTTCACCATTTAATACTTCAGAGCTGAAATCAAAATTCTTAAATGCTGCTGATTCGCTGTTAGCTCTCAGGTTCCAGAAACTGATTAAACACTGCTACAATGCAACACAGTAGGGACAGAAGGGGGAGGTGATGGGCAAAGTATTTAACAGAGTTGGGGGTCCCCTGTCTAAAAATCTGCAGTGATGCCCCTCATCGCTCCCAATGGAAGAAGCCACGTGACTAAGGGCCAACAGCTGGTACCACGGACCCATTTGGGTTCGATAGGAAGCCTCGCCAGCCAGGAACTCGGATAAATAACTTAATAATTAAGAGCTGTAATCTTTGGCTCGCCCCCAGCACAGCGAAGCCCTTTGTGCTCCCATTTGTCCCATCTGTTTTTTAATATCTATTTGTGCTCCGGCAAATACTTGATATATTTTCTCCATTTACAACACATAACATTTTAATAACTTTTTTTTCTTCATTCTGGCCTGAAGATGCCTGAAAATCACGCTTACATGAAGCCGTTTAGCGAACTTCAATCCATTTTTATGCACTTTGAATGCTGTAATATTCGTTTTTATCTCTGTAGCAGTCAGGTAACAATAAACTCTCGTGAATTGGATACGAGGACTGTAATTCAATCAGAGGGATTTGCTGCAGTTCATAAACCACTTGATCTGCGTTCCTTTAAAATTGATGACATCAGCCGAATCCTCAATAGGTTTTGCAAATCTGCATCCAGAGTTTTTCTCTCTGGTGGAAATGCCGTCTCTCGAGAGAGAGAGAGAGAGAGAGAGAGAGAGTTGACATCTTCAAAGTCATGGTGACCCCGCGTCCCTGAATCTCCAGTCGCAGCCTAGTACAATGGCACATTAAGAATCCATCAGGTGCTACTTACTATCCCATGAATGATAAACTCTGTGGCATCGAGACCTTAAAGAAATATTCCCATCTCCAGCGTTCATATATTCAATCAGAAAAGCTGATCCTTGCACTGGTAGTCACCAAGTTGTGGCCAAGTGCTACCACCCCTCAATGGAGCACTCAGCAGCTGGACATCAATGGACGCCTATCCCCTATCAGCTCAGACTCCTGCCGTTCCCAAGATGGGGGCTCTGAAATGCCACGTTAGAATAGAGCTACAGCTGCGCATGCACAGTACCATACTGGGCAGTGCCACTCCTCTGAAGACCATTCTAGAGGGGAGCACCACTTCTCTGAAGACTATTCTGGAGGGAAGCACCACTTCTCTAAAGACAACTCAGGACGGCACATCTCCTCTGAAGACCATCAAAGGCAGCACCAGTCCTCTGAAGACAATTAAAGGCAGCATCACTCCTCTGAAGACAACTCAGGGCAGCACTACTCCTCTGAAGACCATTCAAGGTAGCACTGACATCTCTGAAGACTATTGAAGGCAGCACAACTCCTCTGAAGACCAGTCAAGGCTGCTCAACTCTCCTCTGAAGATCATTATAGGGGGCAGCAGCACTCATCTGAAGACTATTCAAGGCAACACAACTCCTCAAAGACCAGGCAAGACAGCACAACCTCTCTGAAGGCCATTCTAAGGGGCAGCACCACTCCTCTGAAGACAACTCAGGGCAGCATCACTCCTCTGAAGACTATTCAGAGTAGCACCACTCCTCTGATTGATGAGTATTTAGGGCAGCATAACTCCTCTGAAGACCATTCAGGGCAGCACCACTCCTCGGAGGACTATTCAGGGCAGCATCACTCCTCTGAGGATCATTCACGGCATTACCACTTATCTGATGACTATACAGGGAAGCATAGCTCCTCTGAAGACAACTCAGGGCAGCACCACTCCTCTGATGACTATTCAGGGCAGCATAACTCCTCTGAAGACCATTCAGAGCAGCACCACTCCTCTGATGACTACTCAGGGCAGCACCACTCCTCTGATGACTATTCAGGGCAGCACCACTCCTCTGATGACTATTCAGGGCAGCATAACTCCTCTGAGGGCCATTCAGGGCAGCACCACTCCACTGAGGACCATTCAGGGCAGCACCACTCCTCTGAGGACCATTCAGGGCAGCACCACTCCTCTGAGGACCATTCAGGGCAGCACCACTCCTCTGATGACTATTCAGGGCAGCACCACTCCTCTGAGGACTATTCAGGGCAGCATAACTCCTCTGAGGACTATTCAGGGCAGCACCACTCCTCTGATGACTATTCAGGGCAGCACCACTCCTCTGAGGACTATTCAGGGCAGCATAACTCCTCTGAGGACCATTCAGGGCAGCACCACTCCTCTGATGACTATTCAGGGCAGCACCACTCCTCTGATGACTATTCAGGGCAGCACCACTCCTCTGATGACTATTCAGGGCAGCACCACTCCTCTGAGGACCATTCAGGGCAGCACCACTCCTCTGAAGATCTGCTATTACTAACAGCAAAAAGCATCTGACATGAAAAATGTATGGCTCGCTACAGGCCCACAGAGAATAAATTTCCACCATATGCTTGTACAGTGGAATATGGTGGATCCTCTGTTGGTGGTATATAATGTTCCCATGTAAACCTCCAATGGAGGACTCCAATGTAATACCCACTGAGCCAAAGTCCACTACCGCTACTGCAAAACAAAGCCAGCAGCAGCCAAACAATGTAGCATTTCATCTCCTTGTCTCCAAACATCAGCGACAATCTCCATATTTTTAGTTTATTGAGTCTTTAAATGTGTTCATTGGTGCCAGCGCTGCAGACAGAAGACACTAATCTTAGGCACTTTCTTTACTATATGTATTTTAATGTGTCTCATGGAAATCTTAAATCATTATTTTTGGAGAGCACCGTCAGCTGAATGCAGAAGGCAGTCTCCCTAGAATAATACCGCCTTGGCAGGCAAATGATTGCGGTCTTAAATAATGCATGGCTTTTGAGGAAGGCATCAATAAACACGCAAGTTACATTTTAGCAAAACAGTCCTCTAAGAGACCCTCTCCCCTGTAGCCCCCCGCTGCTAATTTATTAGCCTTTTATGCAAATTCTGATGCCAGTGATGACGGAGGGAAGACTTGATGAATTCTCCGTATGTCTCAAGGTACTGAGGAAACTGGGGAGTTCTGCACATGAGACGAATTCTGCTACATGCTTGAGTCATTCTGTCATATAAACCCATTATTCACCTTTGGTCTTGAGCGTCCTGGGTCCATGAAACCTTTTTGGCGATTTCTCCATGTTATCTCTTATATCGTAGAGATCCGAGTCCCAGGAGACGAGAGTTAGTTTTAATTTCCTTTTATGTTTTGCTCTTTATTTTTGAGCTGCCCTTCATTATAGTTATCTGCAAACGACTTTATTAAATTTGAGCTGGATTATAAATTAAAGTCCGCACTGCGTGCCTATAATATAATAAGTGTGACACCTCTTCTTCATTTTGATGCTTAATTCCAATTTGGGTGAACTTCAACGCAATGTGTCCTCCTGCTGGAACCCCCTGCGATCAGCAGATAATCTTGTCTGTAAGTGTTCACTCTCCCTGCAGCAGCGCCACTGGTGAAATGAAGCATTACATGCTGTTCATTCACATGAATGGGTTGTCTGTGTAATGCAGGACAGGACAGGTCCTCCAGAGCAGGAAACGCTCTTTATAACTGCTGTCCAATCTGAGATGAGGATCCTGAACATAGGACCCCTCTCTATTAACTTAGAAGGTGTAATCAAGGTATAAGGTGATGACTAACCGCTGCCACCAATAGGTAATCAATAATATTGTCATGGGTGTGTCAGGTGTAACAGACAGTCGCTCTGGATCTGGCTGTAGAAGGTCACTGCGCTTGGCATTGCAGACACCTTCTTAATCCTTCTTCCTTTAAGATCCAGCGGTGACCTCCTTCCTGCTGCTGATTGACATCCCCTTGCATGGGAGATAAAAACCCTCAGTTTGCTTCAGGCAATCACCAGTGATACTTCTATGATCTTTTGTGCAGGCTTGGAGCACTAGCTGTTGGCTAGTTTCTTCTCTGGTGCCCTTGGAGGACAGTTGGCGTTTCTGGTGTCTGCTCAAGCTAAGTTAATCCCCTTTGTTTGTCTACCTTGTTGTCTTTAGTTTGTAGTAGGGCCTGACCAGTGCTCACCCCTCCCCCTCCCTACTTAGGGCCAAGCTCTAGGGATATACGGGGTTTAGGGTCCTGCTCGGTGATAGGTGTGGAACCAATATAGGGACGGTAGGGTAGGCATGGTGATATTAGATCTGCCTAGGGGTCTCCTCTCCCTCTTTCCCTAGTGTTTGGGCTTCCTCCCCCTCTTCCCTTCATGTTGCACTTAGTCTTTCTCATACCTTGCGTGACAAATATCTTTCAATTTAGGTTCTATGAGCCTTGATCATTTCAGAAGGTAGAGGAAGGGTTGGTTGTGGAACGTAGTCTTGGTTCGGTGCCAACTAAAGACCTATTCAGTGGATGGAGTCATGGACTTGTCAAGAGCTTGATCCACAAATCAGTACCCCCATTTAATTCTGCAATGCACCCTCTTGTGTGAACATCATCATAGAGGAAATGGAATCCCCTGTGGAAATGCGTGAGGGCGCATTTCCCAATTGGGAAACATTGGGTACAGAGAAGGCTATGACTAAGGATCATATATGGGCATGAAACACGTAGGACAAGTGTTTCTTTTAAATTTTTTGCTTTTGAAATTTTAGAATAATCAAAAAAAAGTTTTTTTTATTTTTTCAATTGGGGATGCTGGAATTAACCACTTTACTTTATTTAACAAGAAGGCTTGTTGGATTGCAAGCTGTAGGTGGTATCCAAACTCAACATAAAATAAAAAAAATCTCTAATAATTTGGTGTCAAGGATTCCCAGAGATGACACCGGGGAGATCACACAATATCTCAGCGCTGCTGTCACTTTGTCAGGATTGAGCAGGGATTCACGAGCACACGATCCCGATTACTCACTATGTAGGTATCGGCAAGCGCCCAGTGAGCATATGGCGTACACACCTCCGGATAACAAAGCTTTGAATATGTGTATACGCCCAGTACAGTCACTGCCAGCTTTACGATAACCCACTTATTATTCGCTGCCACCACCGACCGAGTCTGAAAAGAATACATAAAAAAAGGAGAGAACAGGGCGCAATGGGTGACTCAGTAATGCAATTTGTAGAGGGGTGTGGGAATGGCTACTAACCTTATGGAGTTGTGCACCTCTGCACAACCCCAGTGTAAAGCTCCACAAGCTCCGCTCTGTTGGTGACTGTCATCTGCTTTCAGCGGCGTTCACAGATCCTGATCTCACGGTGGTGGGTCACGTGATCAGGTTAGTTGCGCATACCGCCGAGATGGACGCCCAGCTTCACCACCACTCCCGGCAGTGTTCCGGAGGGGTTAGGGCAGCGCAGCTTGGAAACCAGAGTAGTAACTTTTAGTTAACTTCATCCCACGGGTGGTTCAACAAGTAAATAAAGGCAGCTCTACTGCACCCCAGCAGGGGGAAAAAGACAATCAGTGATTGTGAATAGCGGTATCAGAGCGCCAATAACAGGGCAAAAATTAATTAAAATGACTAATTTATTAATACACACAACGCGTTTCGGTGGACAAGGCCACCTTCATCAGGTGGCCTTGTCCACCGAAACGCGTTGTGTGTATTAATAAATTAGTCATTTTAATTAATTTTTGCCCTGTTATTGGCGCTCTGATACCGCTATTCACATTCACTGATTGAAAAGAATACAGGCCTTGTCGGATGCCTGTGTTCTTATATATTGTACATATATATAGTAAATATTGTACTGAAAACCAGCTGAACGTTGATTTACAATAGCCCCCTGTGATACTAACTACATAAATTGATTAGCTCAAACAATGAGACCTGAGTGAACCCTGCACCTTTCCCTTTGACTTGTGACTGATGACCTTACACAGATGTAAATATAAACAGGGATGTCTGTAGTGCTTCAAGGAGAATCAAGGAGAATCAAGGAGAATCAGAAAGACTTTACAAGGAGAATGAGAGACATCCTTCAGGACAGTAGATGGATAGCATGGATGCTCCATCCAAAGAGACACAGATTTGGATTCTACATGATTCCAGTCTAAGGGTATCGGCTCCATTGACCATCAGAGAGCCCATGGATACATTTGGGGAGACCAGGTTGGGACGATGAAGTTTCCAGGCCCCATGGATATGTTGTGTGGGGTTGCCAGGTGGGACCCTCCAGTCACCTGGAACCCATGGAGACATTTGGAGAAGCCAGATTTGGACCCCCTGGTCGTCTGGGCCCATGGAAACTCTCAGAGAGGCCAGGTTGGAACCTTCGGGTCTCCTGGCCTAGTACCTCGATGGACTGCTAGCTTTCTAAGCTTGCCACTACCTTCTCTCTGTGGGAGGCCATCAGAAGCAGGGGGCCACTAGTTGAGGTAGTTAGCCCTGGAAGTCCCAAAGTCGCAGCTGTTCTATTCCAGGCGGGCAGAGCGGAAGGGTGAGACTGTGTAATGTTTCACCATCTTGGTTTTTTGCTGGGACTGTTCTATGTGTTTATTGTCTACTTTGTAGTTCAATAGCGTATTGCCACGCTGTTTTACCCTCACCTTGCGTTTTCTGAGTGGTGTTACGCCCACGGAGGACCCCGGGTCTTTACAGTGACTCATCGCTAGAATCACGGTCTTTGCCCCTACATCATCTTGCTTTCAGATTCTGGTGACACATTCCCTTTAAAGCTTTTATTAGGAGCTGTATTTAGTGAAACAAATACACTGAATTACAGAGTCAGTGAAGCCTGTGGTATCCAGATATTCGCATCTTTACACTTAGGGAGATGGTGATTGCCAGGTCTGAACCCATGCCATCTTGGAGAAGTCTTAACTGAAGCCACTTAGCCTCGGCCTCTCCTCTGCCTTTTCTTTGGAGGCTACAGTGATAAGAGTTGTATCCAAAGTCAAATGTTAAAAGCTTCCTTACGTTGTTGTTGTTTTCTGCTTAAGAGCCAGATTTGGAACGGTTCCCATCTCCGCTCATGGACCATGCATTACTGCTAGTCTTCATAGCTCCCCTGGTACTGCATGTCTGTGTGACTTTAGTGAAGAACCAGCTCTGTGAGCATTTTTATGAAGATTACAACAGTGAGATGGGACGCAAGCCATATGTATGTACCGAGGAGGGGCAATGGAGAAATTATGGATCGCTCCATCGCGGAGACTGGGAATTTAGAGTTATGAATTCCAATAAATGTCTATACATTTCCCTAAACAGTGCAGAAAAGAACAAATGTTCCGGCATAAAAATGTAACTACTTGGGTTCGGGTTATAAACTTTAGGCGAGTGCCTATGGACTGACCTTCAGCCGAAGTGGGGATTGGTCAAGGTCATGAAAGCAATGACCAATTTACTCAGGATGGCACATTGGAAGAATAGCTTTACAATATGTAGGTACAGTAAACAATTGTGCTGAAGAATGATGGTTGTAAATGCACTGTGCTAAAGAATTGAGATTGTAAATGCATTGTGCTGCAGAAAGGGGGTTGTAAATGCACTATGCAGCAGAATGGTGGTTGTAAATGCACTGTGCTGCAGAATCGTGGTTGTAAATGCACTATGCAGCAGAATGGTGGTTGTAAATGCACTGCGCTGCAGACTCGTGGTTGTAAAGGCACTGTGTTGCAGAACGGATGTTGTAAATGCACTGTGTTGCAGAATGGAGGTTGTAAATGCACTGTGCTTCAGAATGGTAGTTGTAAATGCACTGTGTTGCAGAACGGATGTTGTAAATGCACTGTGTTGCAGAATGGAGGTTGTAACTGCCTGTGCTTCAGAATGGTAGTTGTAAATGCACTCTGCTGCAGAATGGGGGTTGTAAATGCACTGTGCTGCAGAATGGTGGTTGTAAATGCACTATGCAGCAGAATGGTGTTTGTAAATGCACTGTGCTGCAGAATCGTGGTTGTAAATGCACTGCGCTGCAGACTCGTGGTTGTAAAGGCACTGTGTTGCAGAACGGATGTTGTAAATGCACTGTGTTGCAGAATGGCGGTTGTAAATGCACTGTGCTTCAGAATGGTAGTTGTAAATGCACTGTGTTGCAGAACGGATGTTGTAAATGCACTGTGTTGCAGAATGGAGGTTGTAACTGCCTGTGCTTCAGAATGATAGTTGTAAATGCACTCTGCTGCAGAATGGGGGTTGTAAATGCACTGTGCTGCAGAATGGTGGTTGTAAATGCACTATGCAGCAGAATGGTGTTTGTAAATGCACTGTGCTGCAGAATCGTGGTTGTAAATGCACTGTGCTGCAGACTCGTGGTTGTAAATGCACTGTGCTGCAGAATTGTGGTTGTAAATGCACTGTGCTGCAGAATGGTGTTTGCAAATGCACTATGTTGCAGAATAAGGGTTGTAAATGCATTGTGCGGCAGACTCGTGGTTGTAAATGCACTGTGCTGCAGAATTGTGGTTGTAAATGCACTATGCAGCAGAATGGTGGTTGTAAATGCACTGTGCTGCAGAATGGTGTTTGCAAATGCACTGTGCTGGAGAATGGAGATTGTAAATGCACTGTGCTGCAGAATAGAGGTTACAAAGGCACTGTGCTGCAGAATGGGGGCTGTAAATGCACTGTGCTGCAGAATGGGGTTGTAAATGCACTGTGCTACAGAATAGGGGTTGTAAATGCACTGTGCTGTAGAATGGGGGTTGTAAATGCACTGTGCTGGAGAATGAATATTGTAAATGCACTGTGCTGAAGAATAGAGGTTACAAATGTACTGTGCTGCAGAATGGGGGCTGTAAATGCACTGTGCTGCAGAATGGGGGTTGTAAATGCACTGTGCTGCAGAATGGGGGTTGCAAATGCACTGTGCTTCAGAATGTGGTTGTAAACGCACTGTGCTGCAGAATAGTGGTTGTAAATGCACTGTGCTGCTCAATGGGTAAAGGAGTTACACTCTGCTGAAGAATGGAGATTGTAAATGCATTTTGCTGCAGAATGGGGGTTGTAAATGCACTATGCTGCAGAATGGGGGTTGTAAATGCACTCTGCTACAGACTGTGGTTGTAAATTCACTGTGCTGCAGAATAGTAGTTGTAAATGCATTGTGCTACAGAATGAGGGTTGTAAATGCACTATGAAGCAGAATGGTGGTTGTAAATGCACTATGCAGCAGAATGGTGGTTGCGCCGAGGATCATAAACTCAAAAAAAAGGCAGAAACTTTTAATATTTTTTATTTTTTTAATAATCTCGGCTGAAAAGTAAGACTAAACCAGAAATATAATTTAGTCATTATCTGAAAAAAAAATGATATTAAATACTGGAATTAAAATGTAAAAAAAAGTAAATTTGGGGAATATTTTATCTCCACTTCTCCTCTGTTAATTGAGAGCAGAGTGTTAATTGGACCTGTCTTCAGAGCGCATTATCACCACATAATTCATGGTAGGATCGCACTTTAGATTTAGATGGCTCTAACACAAGTATTTTGCAACGTAGGTATGAATTTTAGCACAATTTTAAAACGCGATGAATGTTGAGTATTTGTGAATTCAGCCGGCCGTCATAAATTCTCACTGCAACCAGGAGAAATATTGAATTAGCAAAAGTTTAAACTGGAAGTAAGAACATGAAGTAGTGAAATAAATTGTGCTGTATTATTAATTTTTCATCTTTTTCATGTAGAAGTTTCTGCAAATTATTTAGGCCCCCACATATCAGGCAGCTCAAAATGTTACAAAAGAAGGAAGAAAATCTCTATGTTGAAGAAGAAACTTCCACCTGACAGCCCACATGCACCCTTAAAAGCTTTTCTACACATTTTATGTATTTCATAAAGTTACAAGTTTTCTGTCTACTGTTTTAACATTAATTTTAAAGTACTAACTGTCTACAATTAGCTCCCTCTAGTGTTTTTTTAAGAATTGGGGGGAGCATAAGTTAAAAATTTAAAGGCTATGGACAACTAAATAATTTTATGGATTAAAACATTTTTGGAATTGTTTTTTTTTATTATAAATGTTGCAGCATTTATCTTCTGTATGTATTCCAATAGCTAGAATAGCAAGCTGCTCGATGCAGTTCATTATCCGTTCCATCAGACAGGTTTCCTTATGCCTCAGTCTTGCCTTCTCCTAAATACATATATCACAGTTGATCAACTTCAACCTAATCTGAATTTAGGTTTAAGTGAGCATTCAGAAGAAGACAGGAGGAGCTGGAGATCGATCCCCCAAGGAGACTGTCTAATCTGATTGATAGTGACCTGCATCAAAGCAGCTTGCAATGTATTAAAATAGATGCAAGCTGTAGAAGATAATTGATGCAACATTTTTAATAGAAAAGAACACATAGAAAAAAAATGTAATGGAAAATAATATTCAGTATGCTGCTGTTATTTTTTAGGTTCGCTTAGCCTTTCATGCTCATCATGTGGGGCATGAAGCATATCATCGACATTAACTCTGATCACACACGGTCACGTGGGGTGTGACATGTCGTTGATGTCAAAGACGTGGGTCGCGGTGGAGCTCTGATGGCCTGAAGCAAGAAAAAAGCTGAAGAGGAGTGATGAAAGGATTAGGCGGCAGTGGAACAGGTATGGAGAGGACCAAGGAAAGGAAGTTATAATAGTTTATTAATTTTTCTTTAATACCTTGTATCCAGCAAAGTGACATCTGGATGGCCACCATTATGCTGGTTTTGTGCAAATCAAATTTAAAGAATTCTGATTTTTTAGAATCCAAAATTCCTAAAAATTTCCCTAAAAATTGTTTTTGTTTTACAACAAAGTGAATCGAATTTGATACAGATTTTGCTAAAAATTGTTCTTGTTTTACAACAAAGTGAATCAAATTTGCTACGAATTTCCCTAAAAATTGTTTTTGTTGAGCAAAATGAATCTAATTTGCTAAAAAATTTCCCAAAAATTGTTTTTATTTTACAAACTGAATCAAATTTGCTACAAATTATGCAAAAAATAGTTTTTGTTTTTACAACAGTGAAGCGAATTTGCTACGAATTTCCCTAAAAATTGTTTTCGTTTTACAAATTTCCCTAAAAATTGTTTTTGTTGAGCAAAGTGAATCAAATTTGCTACAAATGTCGCTAAAAAATTGTCTTTGTTTTACAAATTTCCCTAAAAATTGCTTTTGTTTTACAAATTGAATCGAACAACAAAAGTGAAGTGAATTTGCTACAAATTTCCCTAAAAATTTATTTTTACTTTACAAATTTCTCTAAAAATTGTTTTTGTTTAACACAGTGAATCAAATTTGCTACAAATTTCCCTAAAAGCTGTCTTTGTTTTACAAATTTCCCTAAAAATTGTTTTTGCTTTACAAATTTCCCTAAAAATTGTTTTTGTTTAAAAAATTTCCCCAAAAATTGTTTTCGTTTAACAAAGTGAATCAAATTTGCTACAAATTTCCCTAAAAGCTGTCTTTGTTTTACAAATTTCCCTAAAAAATTTTTTTGCTTTACAAATTTCCCTAAAAATTGTTTTTCTTCCAGGGAACATTTTTTTTTTTATAACTTCCATAATATGAAAAGATTATTTTTCACCCACTATACCAGCCGCACAGAACTGGAACCATAAACATGTTCTAAACAGACTTTGAAGCATTTGGTAATCAGGCTGTCGTCTTTGATTTCTGAGTATCCTTCCATCTGAGAAAATACATCCCGTAAACAGATCCTGAAACAGTTCAAGTGTAACATTAAATCTGAACGCTTCCATTTCATATGTTTAATTAAAGCATCTTGGAGGGGCTAATGCTCTAAGCCGTAACATTACATTCAGCCTTAATGTATGGTATAATCAGACGCCAGCCTGCGGGTCACAAGTAGCTACAAGCTGATAAATTCCTTTAGAATATTAACACGAGATGGAATATTTTAACTGCCCTCTCTGCATATATTATTTACTTAATTTGATATTATCATGCCGACACTTCACATTGGGTCACGGAGGCTGAACTCTTAGTAAATGCTGATGATTGAGCCAAGACGGCTGTGCCTGAGCTAGCGGTTACCAGTTCTCACGCATTAATGGTCATCGGCTTTGGAAAACTTAGTAGTCAAGGAAACCTAATTCTTAGAGATGATCGAATCGATTCAAGTCCAATTTCCTGGAATTCGTAGATCTCATCAAAACTGAGCGATTTAATTCACGCGAATCACCAAAAGAACCGCCATCGCCATTTTACACTTCTCTCTCTTCTCGCGCTCTATATATATATATATATATATATTTATTAATCTATTCACCGAGAATTTCACATTCCGAAAAAATTTCAAATTTTTTAATTCAAATTTCAAAAGGTTCGATCACCTCTAGAGATGAGCGAATCCAAACTGTAAAGTTCAGGGTTCGTACCAGACACAGAGAGAGAGAGATTGATTTCAACGGCATTCGAGTTCAGGTTCAAGTTCGGGAACCATAACCCGAACTTCCACAAGTCTGCTCATCCCTAATCATCTCTACTAATTCTTTAAGCCAAGTTAAAGGTTATCTTTTTAGGAATTTGGAATATACATCTTTGCACAATATATATTACCCTTCTTAGTTTATCATGGGTGACCACCTGTTATGATCTGCAACAAGTACTAAGGAAAAATAGGCGAAAGCTATCCCTACAGTAAGACTAAGCTGAATCCCTATGATGTAGCGGGCAGCCTGTTCCTAGCGAACAGACCCGCCTTAGTCCTCTGCTAGTCTGAACGAAGACCTATAGCATAAGGGGAGGGGTCCCTAAAAGAACTAAGGACTGGGACAAAAATGGGACACCTCCTAAACAGAGAAGTTGTTACAGAACACAAAAAGACAAACTGACAAAAAGGTACTAGAGGTCCCAGAAGGACCAAGCGAACTGACAGAGAAGGGCACCGAAACACCTGGCTAGAGAAACAGTCAAACACTGAAGTCCAGCACAGCCTAAAGGGCGGAGCTGGAATATAAAGGCAGATGGTGACGTGACCGCAAAACACAAGATGGAAAAAAAACAAACAGGAGGGTTCTAACAGTACCCCCTCTTTTATATGGATCCTCCGGATCCTCCAGACCCAGGCCTATCCAGAAACCTCTTGTGGAAAGCTTTAACAAGCCTAGGAGCAGAGACATCATCCGTCTTTACCCAGGAGTTGTCTTCGGGACCAAAACCCTTCCAGGAGACAAGATACTGTAATCTCCCTCTATGCCATCTAGAATTCAAGATACAAGAAATTTCATATTTGCCATCTTCCACCACAGGAGGAAATGTGACAGTGGAATCCCTATCTGATACAGCAGCCTTTTTCAACAAGGAAACATGAAACACAGGATTAATCTTCCAGGAAGTAGGGACATCCAACCTAACAGCAGACGGGTTAACAACCTGAAACACTTTAAATGGACCCACAAACTTAGGACCCAGTTTTTCAGAGGGAATCCTCAACCGCAGGTTCTTCGAGGACAACCAAACCATGTCACCCACAGTAAACAAAACCTCTTGACGTTTCCTGTTAAAATACTTCTTGGACTTCTTGTTAGCCTCTTGAAGGTTACAACGTAGATTAGTCCAAACTCTCTCCAAATCACCGGAAAAATTCTCCTCCGGCGTCGCCGACCCCAATTTGGAGAACGAATCAAAAGACGGATGTCTCCCAGTACAACAAAAAAAAGGAGAACACCCAGCAGAGGAGGATGTATGATTGTTAAGAGCAAATTCTACGAGAGGCAGAAACTCAGACCACCCCTCTTGATTGTCCGCCACAAAATAATGCAAAAACTGTTCAACATCCTGGTTCTTTCTTTCTGTCTGTCCATTAGACTCAGGATTATAACCAGACGAAAATGACAAATGGATTTCCAACATGTCACAAAAAACACGCCAAAAGCGAGCGACAAACTGAGGTCCTCTATCAGAAACAATATCCATGGGAATGCCATGAAGCTTGACAATCTCCTTAACAAATGCCTTAGCGAGTGTCTTGGCGCAGGGCAACTTAATGAATGGAACCAAATGACGCATCTTACTAAAACGGTCCACGACCACCCAGATGATAGTAAAACCCTTGGACACAGGAAGATCAGTAATAAAATCCATTGTGAGATGCGTCCAAGGCACACTAGGAACCTCCAGAGGGCAAAGCAACCCCGCAGCAGGAGTATGTGAAGCCTTTGACCTAGCACACACAGTACATTGACGCACCCACTTGATGACTTCCTTCTCACATCCAGGCCACCAAAAACTGCGACTGATAAATTTCTTAGTCTCAGAAATTCCTGGATGACCTGCCAACCGAGACTCATGACACTCTACAAACAAATCTCTCCTAAAGGCTCTAGGCACGAACAACCTCCCATGGGGAGTGTTAGATGGAGCATCATCTTGAGCTTTCAGAATTCCATTCTCCAAAATGGAGTCCAATGCCGCCACCACAACTCCTTTCTGTAAAATGCTCTCCTCCTCCTCGGCACCGATCGTAGGAGAGAAGCTGCGAGATAAAGCATCGGCTTTAACATTCTTAGTACCAGGGATATAGGTAACAGAAAAATGAAAAGAAAAAAAAGTGCCCACCTAGTTTGACGGGCATTCAAGTGCTTGGCAGCATCAAGATAGATCAAATTCTTATGATCTGTGAAAACCTGAATAGGAAATCTAGCGCCTTCCAAAAAATGACGCCAATGTTCAAACGCAAGTTTAATAGCCAGCAACTCCCGATTTCCAACATCATAATTCAGTTCGGTTTCCGAAATTTTTTTCGAAAAGAAGGCACAAGGATGTACTCCACCCTTGTTCTCCTGAGACAAAACTGCTCCGACCCCCACCGATGAAGCATCGACCTCGACCAAAAAAGGCTTGGTCTCATCAGGCTGCATAAGGATAGGGGCAGAACTGAACCTCTCTTTGAGATACTCAAACGCTTCAATGGCCTCAGTAGTCTACTGGGCCGTATTCGCACCTTTCCTGGTGAGATCGGTTAGAGGTTTAACAATTATAGAAAAATTCTTAATGAATTTCCTGTAATAATTGGCAAAACCCAAAAATCTCTGTATAGGTTTCAAATCAATAGGCCTAGGCCATTCCTGCACAGCCTGAACCTTCACCGGGTCCATCTCAAAGCCCTCGCTGGAGACAATGTAGCCCAAAAAACTAATTTTCTGCACAGCGAACTCACATTTCTCCAGCTTAGCAAAGAGTGAATTATCACTCAATAACTGCAAAACTTCACGTACACTCTGCCAAAGGGACTCTAGATCTGGTGAATAAATCAAAATGTCATCCAAATACACAACCACATTCTTACCAATCAAAGGTCTCAGGATGTCATTAATAAGGTTCTGAAAAAATGCTGGAGCATTGGTAAGACTCAAAGGCATCACCAAATTCTCAAAATGACCTACCAGAGTGTTAAAAGCTGTCTTCCATTCATCACCCTCCTTCACTTGTAACAAATTGTATGCCCCCTGGAGATCAATTTTAGAGAAGCACTTGGCTCCCACCAACTGGTTGAACAAGTCAGGAATTAATGGCAATGGGTAGGAATTTCATACGGTAATCTTATTAATTTCACGAAAATCCAGACATGGACGTAAACCGCCGTCCTTTTTTTTAACAAAGAAAAATCCAACAGCCACAGGCGACTTAGAAGGTCTAATGTGACCAGCAGCCAGGCTAGTCTGTATGTATTCCTCCAGGGCCTTTCTTTCAGGAATAGTCAGATTAAACAAGCGACTCTTGGGAAGAGTAGCACCCGGAGCAAACTCAATGGGGCAATCATAATCCCTATGAGGAGGTAAAACTTGCGACTCCTCCTCCGAAAAAACCCTCCAAAAATCCTGAATAGGTACAGGTAATTCCCCTTTTTCCACAGCCGCAATGCGACTATTACAACATTTATCATAGCACTTCGGACTCCAAGACTTAATCACATTAGTAGACCAGTCTAATAAAGGATTGTGCAGTTTTAACCAAGGCAAACCTAGAACAACCGGAGAGGGTAAATTATCTAATACAACCAAGTCCAAAATTTCTTGGTGAACTCCATTGATAGTGAGGGGAAATGCAGCAGTCTTGTGAGTAATACATTTCAAGGTACTGTTATCAATTGCAACCACAGAAATAGGTGATGACAAAGGTTTGGATTTCAAGTTAAGTTTTTCCAAAAACCCTTTATCAATCACATTAAGTGTTGAACCACAATCCACAAATACCTGAAATTCATTCAAATCTCCCTGCAAAGTAGTACTCCCAGAAAGAAATACTCCTGCAGAGCGTAAACAAGCTATATGGGCATAGCTGACCTTTTTTTTTCTTTACTTAAACGCTTAAACGAAGCTCACAATACTTAATCAAATGGTCAGCTTTACCACAATAAAGACACAATCACTCGGCGAACCTCCGGTCTCTTTCCTGAGAGCGGAGTGACATCGCCCCAGCCTCCATCAGTTCTCCACCATCTGAGCAGATTTTCTGGGGACTAGGACCTGACATTACAGGAGTCTTTCCTCATTCAGCCTGAACCTCAGCCTCCTGTCCACACGAACAGCCAATTGCATGGCATCCTGCAGAGTCTCAGGTGCAGGGAATGCAATTAGCAGATCCTTAACCCTTTCACTCAGACCAGCAAGAAATAAACATTTCAGAGCAGGATCATTCCATAAGACTTCTGAAGCCCATCTCCTGAAGTGTGTGCAATAATTTTCAACATCACCTGACCCCGGAATCAAACGCCTGAGTTCTGCCTCAGCAGATGAGATTCTATCAGGATCATCATATAATAGACCCATAGCAGAAAAAAAATCTTCTACAGACCCTAAGCATGGAGAAAAGGCCCACCCCTGTGGTTCATTGCGCAAAAGTGACATAATAAAACCAATTCGCTGTGATTCATTCCCAGAGGACCTTGGTCTCAAGCGAAAATATAACAAACAAGCATTTTGAAAAGAAAAAAAATGTTACTGTTTACCATAAAAAACATCAGGCAGTCCTAACTTGGGTTCCACAAAATGCGCTTCAGAACAGCTACTCATGTGTTGCTGTAGCTCAGCCACCTCCAGAGACAATCCCTGCAAGCGTTGAGCCAAATTCTGGACGGAAACCATACTGATCCCCGAATTTCTTTCCTTTTAGTTTTTTGGGCTGGACTTACTGTTATGATCTACAACAAGTACTAAGGAAAGATAGGGGAAAGCAGTCCCTACAGTAAGACTAAGCAGAATCCCTACGATGTAGCGGGCTGCCTGTTCCTAGCGAACAGACCCACCTTAGTCCTCGGCTAGTCTGAACGAAGACATATAGCATAAGGGGAGGGGTCCCTAAAAGAACTAAGGACTGGGACAAAAATGGGACACCTCCTAAACAGAGAAGTTGTTGCAGAACACAAAAAGACAAACTGACAAAAAGGTACCTGAGGTCCCAGAAGGACCAAGCGAACTAGCAGAGAAAGGCACAGAAGCACCTGGCTAGAGAAACAGTCAAACACTGAAGTCCAGCACAGCCAAAAGGGTGGAGCTGGAATATAAAAGCAGATGGTCACGTGACCGCAAAACACAAGATGGAAAAAAAAACAAACAGGAGGGTTCTAACACCACCCTTTAAAGGGCTTGTCCAATCAGATTTAAAGAAAGTTTAAATGTGCTTGAAATGCCTCCTAATATACCATTATTGTATCAGTGCCAGTCTGTAGTCCCGGTAGTTCCACTTCTGAGTTGGTTTTGATACAGTAAAGAGCTTCCTTCCTATGTGTCTTGTAATACCAAATTTATCCTGTAGTGGCCACTGTTGGGAAGTGCTTAACTTGTTGCAGCCTCTCTCTGTGTTTGATTGTCTCAGTTTTAAGACCAGAGCCAGCAGTTGACCTGTTAAGACAACTTACATAGCATTGGATGGGGCCAAGAAAATTACCAATGCCTTTAACTAAAATAATTAATTTGATTAGAGATGAGCAAATCTTTTGAAAATTGAGTTAGCCAGATTCACCAAAATTTCCAAGGAAAATAGATTTTTCGAGAAACAAAAAGTACTTCAGATCCTCCAGATGCCCTAAAAAACATGTCTTACGCTATTCTCTTTTCTTCACACAATAATCTTCCTCACTGCTGTGCTGTCACACACTAAACATAGTTTATTCAGTGTTTTATGGCTTTATTTCTATAACTCGATGGCTAAACTGGAAGCTCAGCTAAAACACTAAGGAACAAGGCAAAGAGGAAGACCAGCAACCTGGTGGCTTGATGGTATCAAGATAACAATGGAGAAGACCCTGGTGACTCTATCTAGACTTTCACAAGATCGATCTTCCTACAGATCACTCATCCATCAAGTCGCCATGGCTCAAGATCAAGTCAAAGGCGATTAAAAAAGAAAAATAGCTGGGAGCCGTGAAGTTTTCTCACTATCCAGATTCACCCTAAAATGGCTACTGCATTCCCTCTTATACTGGCTATGATAGTTCCTCCTAGTTGGCAGTGCTATACTATGTGATGTGATAGCTGCAAGGCATTATGGGAAAGCCTCCTGAGGTCGTGTGAGCCTTCTTCAATGTGGAATGGGAATTTTAGGTGATTTGCAGCAAGTGAATTGCAAATTGTTAGAATATTTCAGATTCCTAAACATTTGATTCACAAATAGATTTGATACATTGTTCTGAGACATCATTATATCTGAGTCCAGTGGGCGGAGCTAGCTGACATAACTGCCAATTACTGAATAGCTCCGCCCACTGGACTACTAAGCTTAGAAAGACTTAAAATGAATAAAACACAAGTTTTACTGAATGTTTTATTACAAAACTATATATCAATCTGCTCCGCTCCTCCTGCTCTATATCATGGCGCCTGTATATACGCCGGTATTTAAAATGCGACATGTCCCCTTTAACTTGAAAAGATTCCGATGAGCCACTGATTTTCATCCATAATTCATGACGTATCTTCTCACAATGTATATCCATCGTTACTGATACTAATATGTCCAAACGAAATCATCAAGAAGGAGAATTACAACACAAAAAACCCCATTAGGATGCGTAAAACACATGTTTATATGGAGAGAGTGTCAGGATGTAGCTTGTCATGTGAACGTGTGACATTATATTGTCACCACTTTGCCTGCAGATTAATAATACATCATAGAATGGCCCAGATTTTATGTATATGTGCGAGGTTATAAATATATAACTGTACTGGTAAAGCATGGGGAAGCTTTATTCATAAAGTAAGAAGTAAAATGTGTGTTCTGGGTGACTAGAGGGATGTAAGGATGGATGGATGGATGGACAGATATATGGATGGATGATGGATAGATAGATAGATAGATAGATAGATAGATAGATAGATAGAGGGATGGATAGATAGATGATAGATTAGGTAACCATAGATACTCCAATGGCTAAACAGATGTGAGACCCTGCTTCAGGAATGTGGATTAGATTTGCAATAGAGAGAAGCATTTTACAAACGTAAAGATCTGAGATGTCTTTGTCTGGTTACTAGAAAAGTAAAAAGGGAGGTTTGCATGAACTGCGTTGATCCAATGGATAGGAAAATCGTATTTTCGGAAACGTGATGAAGTGGCAAATGCAAAGCATAGTTTCAAGTCGCTGAGCGATGACCAGAATCCTGTCAATTGAATATGGACCTAATAGGCGAGGCTACACCTGTCATATTAGGTCTCTATGCAAAGATAAAATCATGATATAAAATATGACATCGATATCGAGCATGCGACTCTCCAAAGCAAAGATATAGTACATTTAGGGAACCTCATAATTTTCTGAAACTGAAAAGTCCAACCCTGTAGGAGTCAATAAGAGGCAGTGTGTGGTGTAACTTAGGAGCTAATAAAAGGCAAATGACAACTTTTGAGTGTTGTCAGAACATAGATAGATAGATAGATAGATAGATAGATAGATAGATAGATAGATAGATAGATAGATGTGTCTGAGTCCTGGGTTGTACTAGCAATCAGTGGCGTAAAACTAGAGTCCGATTTGGACCAGGGCCCCCACCTCCATGTTGGTCAGATGTATCGGCCCTTGTAGCATTCTAAATTTTATAAAGACATGTGTGTTCAACCCCCGTGTAATAATGTTTTGCATCCAGACCCTTTCCTGGTATAATGTCCCCATCCTGACACCTTCCTGTAATAATGTCCCCATCCTGACCCCTTCCTGTAATAATGTCCCCATCCTGACCTCCTCTTCCTGGTATAATGTCTCCTATCCTGGTCTCCCTCCTGGTTGAATGTCCCCCAACCTAACCCCTTCCTGTAATAATGACCCCACCCTGGCCCCTTCCTGGTATAATGTCCCCCATCCTGGGTCCCTTCCTGTGTCAATATCCCTCATCCTGGACCTCTGACTGGTATAATGTCAACCATCCTGGCCCCCGTAGTAAATAATGTCCCCCATCCTGGCCCCTTCCTGGAATAATATCCCCTATTCTGGGCCCCTTTCTGTATTAATGTCTCTCACTCATGGCCCCTATATTTAATAATGTTTCCCATCCTGGGCCCCTTCTTGGTATAATATACTCCATCCTGGCCCCTTTATTTAATAATGTCCCCCATCCTGGCCCCTTCCTGGTATAATGTATCTCACTCTTGGCCCCTTTGTGTATTAATGTCTCTCACTCATGGCCCCTATATTTAATAATGTTTCCCATCCTGGGCCCCTTCTTGGTATAATATACTCCATCCTGGCCCCTTTATTTAATAATGTCCCCCATCCTGGCCCCTTCCTGGTATAATGTATCTCACTCTTGGCCCCTTTGTGTATTAATTTCCCCCATCCTGGCCCCCATAGTAAATAATGTCCCCCATCTTGGCCCCTTCCTGGTATAATATCCCCTATTCTGGGCCCCTTTCTGTATTAATGTCTCTCACTCATGGCCCCTATATTTAATAATGTTTCCCATCCTGGGCCCCTTCTTGGTATAATATACTCCATCCTGGCCCCTTTATTTAATAATGTCCCCCATCCTGGCCCCTTCCTGGTATAATGTCTCCCATTCTTGGCCCCTTTCTGTATTAATGTCCCTCAGCCTGGGCCCCTATATTTAACAATGTCCTCTGTCCCAGGCACCTTCTGTTCTTCTCCAACATATTTTCAGAATTAACAAAGGATTCTTCTTACCTTCTTCTGCTCCAACAATGTGCGGCGTCCTCTTCTATGACTGGCACAGAAGACTCCGGCGCACCCATCAAGGGCAGCGCATGACGTCACTGCCATGTGCCGTCCTTAATGGGCAAGTTAACATCAGCTGCCGGAATCTGATTGGCCAACGGCATGTATTGTGGTGCAGGGAGCCGGCGGATCTCTGCACTGCAATACATTTCAGCTAATTGAGGATGCACATCCAGGGGAAAAAGGCGCTGGTGTCGGCGGGCCCAGTCGCGGTGGCACCCTCTGCATTTGATCGTTACTCCCATCCTAATATGATTTATATTCCTATGGTTTGGGTTAAGGAAACATTTATAGCTTCTACATCTTTTTCTATTTTTAATTCTCCTTTTTTTTTTTATAATCAGATACATTTTCCTTTACAGCTAAAGGGTTTTTTTTTTTTCTCCCCCTGATTTATAAAAAGAGCAGCCGACTGAATTGATTTCACTTGACTTTGTGTAAGACGAGACATATAAGCAACTTTGTAGTTTCAGGGATATAAAGTGACCTCGGTTCAGCAAGGTCCACTAAAATTACATCTCACGGTGCACTTATGGGATAGCGTGAGCCTGGGGGGGGGGAGTACATTGTCATTCAAAAGTCAATTTTACTAAAGCATTAGGAAAGGACATTCACACTAATGGCTGTACGGTCAATCAGAAACAAAAACCTGCTGGAAAATAGATCTGCTCCATGCTTCGCTGCTGCTGCAATCTGATCAATATTGTTTTCGAATGTGTCTTCTCCGGTTTATCCGTAGCATCTTCTATAGGGAATATGGCTGAGGCCAAGAGACAGGATCACTCCGTTATGAACAATTATATAAGTAGCAACTAAGTTTGTCTTGAGTAGATTCCCAGCCAGAGGGCTCAGCGCTCCGACACAACATACAAAGTGCTTTATTCTGCTCGGAAGGGAATTCTATGTAACGAACTACAGCCTCTACTACCTACTCTAAATTAAATTGTCACAAAATAGCATCTACATTGCCTTGCAATCATACCCAGATGAGCTACCTTGGGTTTTGATACACGCAAGGTAACAATTAATTGTGGATTTGCGTTTCCTCCTTTTGCTTTAGTTTGGAGGGAGCTTGAAACCAAAGCATTAAAGAGTTATAGGCTGTGTTCAGTTCCCACTAGTGTCAAAGCAGCCAATGATGACATCATGATAGCTACGTTGTATCTATTTCTGAACCATACTGACAGATCCAATTGACTTACTATATTGGCTCTGGTCCTTTTAACAAAATGGCCACTTAAAAATAGTAGAACCCTTGACAAAAATCTTATAATGTCAAATATTTATAGTGATTGGGAAAGGGAAGGTTACTTAAAGGGGTTGTCCAGTGAAGATAAGTTATCACCCATCCAACCAACAGATAGATGTTAACATAGATCAGTGGAGGTCCAAATGCTGGAACATCTACTGATCGGTGGAGGTCCAACCACCACTTCATTCATTCTCTATGGGGTCACCAGAAAATGGCAAATGCAACCCATCGAGATAAAAGTGACCCATTCTGCCAATCACCGCAGGTCCCAATAGTCGGACCTCCATAATCTTTACGCTATCACCTATCAAAAGGATAGGTGATGTTAACTTATGTTCACTGAACAACCCCTTTAATTTTCCAACTGAGAAAAGTCTACTTTGTACTGTGCCTTTTGGAAAGGCTGATATTTTCATGCTTCCATTATGTACTATATATAATTGAACTAGTTTCGAAGATCGCGATTGATTGTTTCAAAGTGTAAAAACTCTTAAGACCCCCATACAAATCGAACGGCTCTCAGCCGAATAATGGTTTGGCCAATTGTTTGGCCAGCAGCTATCTCACTAGACTCTCCCATACACAGGAGTGTTTGCTCTGCCGGTCGCTCCTGTTCTCTATGAGACCACCGCTGTCAGACCCCACTGGTAGTGGTTTATCATAGGAACAATAAAAAGAATGGCAGTCCGAAATCATCCGGGACCCCCATACACATTAGACTTTTGGCCGATCCAATCAATTCCAGGCTGATATTAGTCTAATGTATATGGGGGGCTAAGGACAACCACTAGTTGAAATGGCAAATTCCTCTGGAACAGCAAGTCTTGCTTTTCCGGGCTTGGATTACATGGATTATATGAATGCTACATTTTTCCCATGAAGAAAATGAATGATACTCCAGGCTGAGATATGTGATGCCAGAGGTAATCAAATCATAGTGGTGGCCATTGTTCTAAGAATGAGAGGTCCAATGTAGGACAACCCCTTTTAATGGGTTTTCTAAGAAAAGTTTGGGTGTCCATAAGTCATGACTTAAACCTAGTCTTGAAGCAATGGTGGCAGTAAACTTTGGATGTTAGATTATTCCAGGCAGAAGCATAACTAGAGAGGTTGGGTGCCTGGCTGCTGACCTGCAGCCTGGCATCTGTTGGTGCCTACTTGCAGGGGGATGTTGGGGTTGGTTAGCAGTCAACGAGTGTCCAATTTTATTTACTGAGGATCATGGAAGAAAGAAAGGAAAATCATTGGGGAACCAACAAAAGGAAACGAAAAATGTTGAGGATAATGGAAGAAACAGAGGAAAATCATTGGGGAACCAATGAAATGAAAGGAAAAATGCTGTGGATCATGGAAGAAACAAAGGAAAATCATTGGGGAACCAACGAAAGGAAAGGAAAAATGTTGTGACTCATGGAAGTAACAAAGGAAAATCATTGGGGAACCAACGAAAGGAAAGGAAAAATGATGTAGATCATGGAAGTAACAAAGGAAAATCATTGGGGAACCAACGAAAGGAAAGGAAAAATGATGTAGATCATGGAAGAAACAAAGGAAAATCATTGGAGAACCAACAAAATAAAAGGAAAAATGTAGTGGATCATGAAAGAAACAAAAGAAAATCATTGGGGAACCAACAAAAGGAAAGGAAATATGCTGTAGGTCATGGAAAAAAAACAAAGGAAAATCATTCGGGAACCAACGAAAGGAATAGAAAAATGTTAAGGACAAAATAAAGGCAAAATTATTGGTCAAACTGGTGTGGGGCCCTATGGTTTTGCCTCTATTGTCCATAACTCTGAAAGAATAGGTATGAATCTCTGATTTTGGTAAAGTCTCAATTGATGAAGGCATCTGTAAACTTGCTCAAGACAAAGAATCAACTCCGGAGCCCTTGTCAATGTTGTCTTCTGAAAGGTCACCACCATGACATATCAGGAGTGAAAACTCGCTCAAACTTGTCTCATACATGAACTGAAATCCAATAACACCATTACGTCTCTGATCTCGATGGAAGAGGCCGTATTTTCCATCATTTTTGGGGACATCGTCTGTCCAGTCTGCACATGACTGACGTTTCCCTGGAAGTTTAGTGAATGTGAAATCCGTCATCTGCGTGATTAGTTTAGCAATTCATATTTCAACTAAGAAATATGAAGATTTATGTCTAGCTTGAGTCGTGGCTTCATCTGAAATATTTGTGCAGTCAAAGCAGAAATGATTAATCGGAGGATTGTTATGGAGTCACAATTTCATATTCTCCTATGTGTCCCAGCTGATTATCACTCTCAAGGTAGAAGATGAATAGTTTGGAGTCTTTTCTTTTTGTAAAATGGTAAAAAAATTATTGCAATCATTAACATTTCTTGGATTGGCTAATGGATCGTGTTAGGCGCATAGCGCTCCTTCTTTGAATTGCAGGAATATCACAAATGAGGTTATGTCTGGGCTTCGATAAGTAATTCTGAGACAACCAAAGAGGAATCAAGCTCCAAGTCTCCAAACCTGCAGAAACTAAAGATCCAATATTAACAAGAATCATTGATGCATTATTAGTCTTGTTTTACCACTTAACTTGAAATGTTGATGCTCCTTGGAACATTGGAAATAAAATCTTTGGCCGACAACAAGGACTAAAGTTATCAAGATTTGCTTTGACAAAACTTGGAGGTGGATAGAAAATATTGAGTGACTCTTCGTGGGAAAAAAACTAGAAATCTCCAAAATAAAGTGTGATTGGTTTTCAAGAAATTAAAAAGGACATGTCACCGGGTCAAAAGTGGCCAGCTTTACGCTTATTTTATTCTCCATGCTCTCCTGAGTATTCCATGTATTTATTTTTAAAGGGAACCTGTCACCTGTTTTTTTAAAGTATGGCCACCACCATTAGAGCCTTTTTTATGGCATACTCGAATTCTTTAAAAAAAAAAGTCCCTCATCCAGTTTGCAGATCCCCAAAAAAATAGCTTTTATTATACTTACAAATAAGGCGGTCCGGTCCGTTCGGCATCTCTGGTCTTGGTCCGGTGTCTCCTCTCTTATCATGATCGCTTCCCTCTTTCCCTTCTTCGTGTGGATTACGTGTCCTACACCATTCACCCAGTGTTCTCCATTGCACTCCTTCTATCTGCCCAGCCGAGGGCAGAGTAAACTTGCGCTGACTTTACTTTCTGGTCATCGGCGCTCTTTGGCCTTTCCCGGTGCATGCAATACAGTACTTTGCTCTTCCCTCAACAGGGCTGATAGAAGTGCGCCTGTGGAGGAGCACAATGGAGGACACTGTGTGGAGGACATAGGATGAATCATACACACGAAGCAGGGAAGGAGGATGGCGATCGTAAAAAGAAAGGAGGCACTGGATCAAGACCAGAGTCTCCCACTTGTTACTTTTGACCTGATGACTGGTTCTTTTTAAAGGGTAAACATTATAAACTATTATAGTTTGGTAGATCCATTAATTTGATTAGATCCTCTTAAGATTGGATGGAACCACCAAAGATCAGATGGTCTTACGGTTTTCCCAAATTTATGATGCAATAATTGTCCAAAAAAGGTCAACCCTAATCAAAATAAAAGTAGATGTGCTGCACATGTTCTGTAGATGGAAATTTGTCCTCCACAACCTTCTTCTGGTGGACCCAAGAAACTCCAAGTCAACACTGGCTCCACTTATCGATATTCCACCAATATGATTTTTTGAATTTGTTACTTTTCAATATACTTGAATAATACTTAACGTTAAAAAAAATAGGTAAATTGTAAAATGACTTAGACCTAAGTATGACTAAAACAAGATGAGTCCTGCTGACACCTCGGTCAACTGTACGTCAACACATCCTTTAACAATAAGCCACCCTACGTTGTTGGGCACCCCTTATGTGAAAATCAGGATCATTAGTTGCTGGACAAAGATATGTGATTAAAAAAATTGCATTAATTACTCTTTCTAAGTGACGGAATATGAATAACCTCCCATTTATTATTCCTGCAAAATATTAAATAAAAGCTTTTGAAACTAAAAATTGTATTAATTACTACAATTATCGATACATCATTAGTTTTGAGTCACCACTTAAATCCAATCTATGTTCAATTTGGTACAAATCCACCCAAGAATTAATAATTGTTTCAAACAGAAAACATACTTTTCTCCATTTTTTTTTTTATATATATATTTTTTAAGGTTCTTGATAAAGGTAATGCATTAAATCCCTCTGAGCCTAATTGCATATCAAATGTAAAATTACACATTTCTATTCACTCTTTTATGTCGCATAGAGGTCACTTTACAATTCTGGAAATTTTCATCTGAAGTTCCGCTATGTAGACGATGTGTTTTCTGATCTTGTTGATAATGATGACGTCCTGGGGATCGAATTGCTTTCAGAATAATATTCTATTTCCCTTACAATACTTAGCTCTTGTTAATTAAGATAACTAAATTGGTAATCTACTGGATGTTCGTCCTTCGCTAAAAGCGTATTGACACAATAACTCCATGTGATAGACCTGGCTGGAATTCCGCGACACTAATTTTTATAAATTGTCGAATGAGACTTTACGAATATTTCCAAACTGAACAGTAAAACTCCGGCTACGTACAATTAAAATTCTATTTGAAAGGAGATAGATTTTTATTTTTTTTTACAGCTTCAAGAGGGATAATGGTATGATACGGCACCAGGTTACGTTTTCAATGGCATTTAGCTTATATATCGGATCCTCCCCCCTGATGGTAACACATGCTGAGTCAAAGCAGTGGGGGGCTTTTTACAACTCAACTACAAGACAGCTTAGATATAGCTTGACCTTGAATCGGATTTAAACTCTTTTGAATTGGACTGAGAGAAATAAAGAAAAATATATATATCGCGGGGAGAAAATAGACAATTATTTCAACTTTTTTTTTTTTTAACAGAATCTTGGCGCATAAGACGAAAATAAAGCATTTGTCAAGGATTTTCGGCTCATTAGAAATAACTTGGTGAGACAGATGGATGCAACACAGTCCTTTAGCCTCCAGGACCACTAACTAAATGAGACACAGATCAGCAGTGATTACAAAACAGGAGCAAGTGAAAACCAAGGATTAACTCAAGTACAAACATTACATTGGATCATGTTATTATCGTTGGTCTAGGGTCATCTAAAGAGTAGAGTCTTTCGAGTTTGACTCTAATGCTTTGGCGTTAATTAGTATCAAGACTTTTTTAAAGATTAGTAGAATTTATATGTTCAAAAGTCCAGTTTACAGGCAATCTCAAACTGGGCAAATCAGTGTTACGAACGGCTTCAGTCCTTTTCCATTTGCTTGTCCAGTATGTTGTACTTGTTTTTATAAATATTAATCCTAAATTGGGTCTAGTAGTTCGGTTAGGAGATTGTCAATAGAAAGTTAAGTTCACGATTGTCCTATGGGACTCTCAGATACAGATACTAATAATGATGAATAGTTGACAAACATTCCAGATCCAGTTCCATCCTTACTTCTTCTAGGGTCTTCATAATAGAAAATGGAAAAAGCCAAAGAATGCAACATGGAGATCTATTTTTGCTTCATCTATCAGAGCAAAGCTTTCGACTGTGTTGATCACCAGAAGCTTTGGAATACCATGAAGGATATGGCTGTGCCAAACCATTTGATCAGTATCATCAGGAACTTTTACATCGACCAAGAAGCAACAGTCCGAAATGGACACTGTTATATGACATGGTGCAAAGTAGAGCGAGTACTCAGACAAAGCTGCATCCGGTCACCATTTCTTTTCAATTTATATACAGAAGCTATTTTCAGGAAGGTTGAACTTGTAAAAAAGAATAAGGGAACAAAATTGCAGGATGAATCAACAATCTTAAATACGCAGACGATACAACATTGCTAGCAACAAATGTAGATGGAGTGAAGGATTAATTATGGAGAGTCAAGATGGAAAGCTCAAGCATGGGACTGCTACTCAACACAAAGAAGACAAGGATATTGACTACTGCAAAGTACGACAGGGACACATTTGAGATGGATGGAGACGAACTGGAAGCTGTAAAGAACTTCAACCTACTGGACCAATGATCACTTAAGATGCAGCTATGACACCGGAAGTCAATAGGAGAATAGCTATGGGCAAATCAACAATCAAGTCACTGGACAAGATCTTCAAATCAAGGAACATTTCACTGGTAACAAAGACACAGGCTTGTACATAGTTTGGTCTTTTCTGTGGTAACCTATAGATGCAAAACATGGACAATAAAGAAATAAGACAGAGCAAGAATCGATGCCTTCAAAATATGGTGCTGGAGAAGGATGTTATCAATATACCATGGATGGCAAGAAGAACAAACAATCAATTTTGGAACAAATCAAGCCAGACATGTCACTTGGAGCAAGGATCACCAAGGTACGACTTGCCTACTTTGGATACATCATACGAAGAGAGCAAACACTGGAGAAGGACATCATGGTCGGAAAAATAGAAGGAGCAAGGCGAAGAGGAAGACCAGCATACTGATGGCTTGATACTATAAAAATGATGGTGGAAAAGACCTGGTGGGCCTATCTAGGCTTGCACAAGATCAATCTTCCTACAGATTATTCATTCATCAAATCACCATGGTTCGCGATCGACCAGAAGGCTGTTAAAAAAATGGTCTTCATTGAGAGAGAGAGGACTGTATGAAACTGAACAAGATATTAGTAAGTTGGGCATCTTCACTAACAGGCTCTTCTTATCGAGGTAAGGATTTCTCTAGACTAATATCCAGGAGTGGTCGTCAATTGTTAACAGTTGCCTTTCTAAGGATTTCAGGGTAGGCATGAGTCAATACCAGGCAGCAGAAATACTAAGAATGATTTAAAATGTAACCAAAAAATGATTTCAAAGTCAATATCAATCCAACGAGGAAGATGCCAGGCATATATCCAAGACATATGGGAGAACTGGATTAAGTGCTGGACTGGGATTTGTTGGGTTTACCAGAAGACTCAATTCTGGTAGGTTAACCTCCATATACAGAACATCTACCATTTAGAGGACCTTCAATGGTATGAGGGGACATTTTTAACTCACCAAGATGGCCACCATGACAAGTAGACCCTTCGCATTGATTTTGCCAACTAATTCCCAGGAGCTAACCTCTAATATAGTCATCAATTGGCAAAAGATTTATTGCTCAAGATTTTAGGCTAGCCTAAAAATAATACCAGGATTGTACACAGAGATGAGAAGAAGTACTAGAAATGATCTGAGATGCTACCAAAGATAATACCAATGTCAATATAAATCCAACAAGTAAGATACTAGATATAAATCTAAGCCATGACATATAGAGACATTGACACAGTGTTGGCCTGGGATTTCCTGGGTCCACTAAAATACCCAGTTCTGGGGCTCCAACATCTATCTACAAAATATGTGTACGTCTTCTTTTTCCAGAATTTCACTGGGATGAGGGGACATCATGAAACTCACCAAGGTAGTAGTGAATTGGTCACCATAACGAACTATTTTTATGGACTAATTGCCAGGTCTTAGCCTACGTCCTTGAGTAGTCACTAGTGTTGAGCCACCCCCGTAGTGTTCGAGTTCGGTTCGGTTCGTCGAACACCCGTGTGTTCGCCGAACTGTTCGTCGAACTGTTCGTCGAACACCTTCGAACACCGTTAAAACCAATGGCAGGCAAACAAAAACACATAGAAACACATAGAAAACACCTTCAAAGGTGTCCAAAAGCTGACAAACTGCTCAGAAGACATAACTAACACATGGAAAAGTGACAAGTACATATAGTCATGCGAAAAGAAAAGAGGTGGAGGAGTAAAAGGAGGGGGAGACACAGATATAGGCATGTCATGCCCTTCTAAAATCCAAAACGTGAGAAGCCGACACGGCCAGTCCGCTCCTGCCCGTGCCACCTCCGTGTCGCCGGGTTTGTGCCAGAGCCGCGGTGAACCCTGACGGCCAGCCCCCCTCTCCCAATACTGGTGCCTGTCCGCTGGTGGGTCGAGCGAGCCCCCCTGTGGTGGAGGCAGCTCTAAGCTTTTTAATTTAAATTGTCTCTCTAATTTGAATGAATACACTTTAAATCCATTTACAAGGATCTATTGGAGGGCAAGTCTCATGCCAGCAGCCACGGTAGCAGGAAGTGGAGGAGGTGTGGCCTGTGTTCCTAGCTGAGTGAGAGCTGTGTGGAGGAGCTCCTGGGAAGCTCCAACTAGGACTTTTTTTTTTCTAAGCCCGACCCTTGCCTCTTCGTTTTCCCAGGACCGAGGCAGGGGTGTCGGGGGGTATCCCCGGGCTCCGGCCCTCCCGGTCTGGGCCGGGTGGGGTCGGAGGACTGAATATGGATCCATCGGAGGACTCTGTGAGGAGGTCTGGGAGGCTGTCCCAGCGTGAAACGGCTACGGTGAGCATGCCGGCATCGGCTAACAAGGTGACTGGCAAGCCCAAGGGAAGCAAGGGGAGTGCCCCATGGGCCGAGAGGGGCCCGGACGAGTCAGCGGAGGCTTTCTCCCAGCGGGTGGTGGAGATGTTGCGGTGCCACGAAAAGGGGAAGGTGGCACTGGCGAAACTCCTGCTGGACTTGCGGCAGGCCAAGGCGCTATATAATGCAGCAGCCCAGAGGAAGCGCCCAGCGATCGCCACGCAAATCCAGAGGGTCAAGGATAGGATCGCCGAGGTGGAGCAGAGGCAGGCAGAAATAGAGAGGGCTGCGGGTCCCTTTCTGGAGAAATTCTCTAATGATCGGCGGTTCTCGGGCCAGGAGGGGTTAACCGCGCAGCAAGGAAGGGGGGCGTGTGAAGGGGGCCTGCCGGCCAGTGAAGGCACTCCCAGGACTACGCATGGCAGCCAGGAGCCTGGAAAGGAACGTTTGTCTGGAGCCCCGCCCCCTGTCCCACCCACCACAGCTCTGGGTGCTGCCCCGGGGGTTACCCCAGCCATGGAGGAGGAGAAGGTGGGGGGTGAAGGAAGTGGCGCGCTGTTAGTGCGAGCAGAGGATAGTGTGGGTGCGGGCACAAAGGCCGGGGGATCGCGGTCCGGGGCTCCGCCCCTTGCCCCACCCACCTCAGCGCTCGGCGTGGCCACCATGAGAGACACACGTAGAACTGCAGAGCCCAGCGGCACCCGGTCTGCCGGCCCGCCCCTAGCCCCACCCACCTTGGCAATCGGCGTGGCCACCATGCGAGACACACGTGGAACTGCAGAGCCCAGCGGCACCCGGTCTGCCAGCCCGCCCCTAGCCCCGCCCACCTCGGCGCTCAGCGCGGCCACCATGAGAGGCACACGTGGAACTACCGAGCCCAGCGGGCCCCAGTCTGCCAACCCGCCCCAAGCCCCGCCCACCTCGACATTCGGCGTGGCCACCATGAGAGAGACACGTGGAACTGCAGAGCCCAGCGGCACCCGGTCTACCAGTCCGCCCCTAGCCCCGCCCACCTCGGCACTCAGCGCGGCCACCATGAGAGGCACATATGGAACTACCGAGCCCAGCGGCCCCCAGTCTGCCAACCCGCCCCAAGCCCCGCCCACCTCAGCGCTCGGCGCAGCTACCATGAGGGCCGCGAGTGGAACTGCAGAGCCCAGCAGTTCCCGGTCTGCTGGTCCGCCTCTAGTCCTGCCCACCGCAGCTCTCTGCACTGCCTCTGTACAGTCTGTGGGCGGAGGGAAGGAGGGAGGCAGGAGGGACATGAAAGAAAAAGCAGCAAGCAATGCTTATAGTACCAGAAGGCTCAGCAAGCCTTGCGCCAGTGCCCCGCCCCTCGTCCTGCCCACCACAGCACCTGGAGTTACCCAGAAGAAACCTGCGGCTGGGAGGGAGGCAGCAGGGAAAACAGCAGGGAAGACAGAGACGGATCCAGGAACAGTGTCCCAGGAGGTGGCAGTAACCCCGGTCGAGCAGCCTGCCGGCGTTACTGGGGAGCCTCCTAAATCTTCCGGTCTGCGTCCTGAGCAGGTGGCGCTGCCTGCCTCCAGCACATCAGAGGAGGAGGACATGGAGGCGTCTTCGGGGTCCGGGGGGCTCATGGCGGCCATCCGGTTGCTGGAGTCCCCGGTGAACCTCCAGCATTTTTGTTTCGGGGACGAAGATCCGGGACCTGGAAAGAAGAAGGGGCGCAAGAAGAAGGCACAGGAGACGGTGAGTATGCGTTACGTGTTTAATGATGATACTGATGCTGCTGCTGTCTCCTGTGTAACCCCCACCGGTCAAGGGCGCCCGAATCATGAAGTTGGTCCTCGGCGCAGGTCCGGTGGGGAGAGTAAAGGCAAATGTAAGGCGAGTGGTGATGGTGTGGCGATCCCTACGGAGGACAGTAGGGATGGCAAAGGGTCATCGCTGGCAGTGGCGCCAGACATATTCAGTGTGGTGGAGTTCCCGTCTCTGTCTCCCATGGCCTCTGGGTCTCGGGCAGAGGAAGGTGGGGGTTGTGGCGGTGGAGCCAGAGCAGCTTTTTCAGAGATCTTGGCTGAGGTCCGGAGGATGGTGGGGGAGGAGAGAGACACTGCTTCCATATCTGGCCAGAGGGTTGAGGGGCCGCATGCTGGGGACAAGGCTGCCGGGGGTAAACCGGCTGGGGTGTCTGCACCTGTGAGGTTGGTAAAACCCGGCGCCCAAAATCCCGGCCCCTGTGATACCCAGCGCATGAATATTAGAGGGTCCAAGGTGGCAGAGGGGGAGAAGGGGAGTAAGGACAATGCTGCGGATGTGGTGAGTGTCCTGAAACCCCCCCCCAGTGATGCCAGGACCTTGGGTAAAGCAGTTAGTACCCCACCTGTTCTGGCTAGCATGGATGGGGTGCATGAGGTGGGGATGAATGGGGTACATGAAGGAGGTGAGGATGGAGGTGAGGATGCAGGTATGGAAGTGGTGAGTGGTACGGCTGGTGGTGATGGTGGTGGTGCAGGGGCGGTAGGTGAGACTGTGAGGCAGAGTGTGAGTGTGAATGAGGGGCCAAGTGTGAGGCCAAGGAATCCCAGTTCGTTGGCGGCCTCGTTAGAGGGCGGTTCACATGTCCGCACCTTTGCGGCGGCCGCTGCCGCGGGTAGTGGAGGGTCCTTGTCAGGGGACACTGGGCAGGGTTACTTGCAATGGCGTCTCCTGGACGCCCTGAAGAGGGGAGAGCAGTCCATTACAGTGGAGGGTAGGGAGGTAGATTTATCGTTCTGGATAGACCGACATGGTCTGTCCGCCTTCCGAGAGTTAGGGGCAGAGAACGTTACGTGGTCTCTGCCGACAGCAGGGCAGGGTGGCGTCCGTAGGAATGTGGTCCGTCTCCGGTGGGAAGGCAATGAAACTTGCCCCTCTAGGGACAAGGTGGTGGAGCTTTTCCTGGGGATGGGCTTCAGGGCTGATGACATCTATGCCCTGATTCATCCCTATGGTGCCACCTTTTTCGACGTCAGCTTTGTGAGATCGGAGGGCCTAGAGCTCTTCTGGTCTCAGTATGAGCTGGCTCGGATTTGCCCTGAATGGCGAGGGTTTATAGTCCAGGCTATCTCTCGCCAAAACTCAGTGAAGAAAGTGACCGTGCTCACCAGTAACGAGTCACTTTCTGAGATGGACATCATGACCTGGCTGAGCAGGTATGGGGAGGTGGTCCAGATTCCCAAAAAGAATCTGGACAAGCATGGCATCTGGTCAGGGGCCTGGACCTTTATGGTAAAACTGAAGGTCTCGGGTTACTCGGTTACCCACATTCCCACTTCAACATTCTTGGGAAGGGACCGAATCCTGATCTTTTACCAGGGGCAGCCGAAGTTGTGCCACAGGTGCGGCAGCCCCTCTCACTTCAGCGCGGGGTGTAAGGTGGAGAAGTGCGCAATGTGTGGAGGGGTGGGTCATCTGGCCGCAACCTGTAGGGACATTCGGTGTAACCTGTGTGGTGTCTTGGGACACCCGTTTAGTCGCTGTCCGCGCTCCTATGCCAATGTTGGCCTGAATCCGGGAGGTGCTGGTAGGGAGGAGGCGAGGACCAGACCAGCCGGTGAAGGGACTAGCGGCGGCGTAGGAAGTAAGGGACCGGTGAGGAGCAGAACTCCCCTTGAGGCGGGAGGGAAAGAGCAGCGTCCGAGGAGAGTGGTGGAGAGGGACCAGGGGATTATGTCCCTGCCTCTGGTCCCTAGTTCGGGGGAGCTTGCAGCTGAGGTCCCGGACAGTGAGATAGACGAAGAGGTCAGGAGGATGGTCAGGGAGGATGGGGCCACCTCTCCCTTATCCTCATCCAGCGAAGGTGTGGATGAGGGGGGGAATGAAGAGTGGCAACAGCAAAAGAAAAGGGAGAAGAAAAGGGTGAGGAAGAAGGGTAACTCGAAGGAGAAGGCAACCCGGGGCCAGGTGCCAAAGGAAGGCTCTTCCTCCCTTCCTCCGGTGGAGCTCTCCAACCAGTACCAGGCCCTAAGCGAGTCTCCCTTGTCTTCAGATGGGGGGGAGGAGGGGGGTCTGGTGCTGGGGGTTGCGGACAAGGATGTAGGGGCTAAAGGGGGCGCCAGGCCCTCAACATCGGGGGTTGGGGAAACCGGGCCTCTGGTGGGGGGGGTCGACCCAGGGCCTCCTGACAAGGGCAAGGGTGCGCCTGAAACAGTTGTGCCCGTTAAAGTTGTGTGTGGAACAGCAGGTATGGATGTGTCGGTGTGCCTGAAACGTGCTATATCGTCCTCTGAGGAGGAAAATGGAGCACATGTAAAGGGTAAGGTGGGTGGGAAGAAGGTCGCTGTCCAACCTGATCACTCATGATGGCGGCACTCACCCCGTTGACGCTGGCGACCATTAATGTTGCCAGCATAAAGTCTGATGCGGCTAGGTTCACGGCCTTCCATTTTCTCGGCCAGCTTGATGCCGACATTTTGTTTTTGCAGGAGACCAGGTTGGTCGATCTCACGTCCCTTAAAAAAGCTAAGAGGGAGTGGGTACACGGGCCTTCCTATTGGTCTCTTGCGGCTGAGCCGTATAGCGGTGTGGCGGTCCTTTTCAAGACCGCAGATGTAGTATGCCGACGGGTTATTGAGTTGGAAATGGGGAGGTGCTTGATCTTGGATGTGTTCATAAGGGGACAAGAGCTTCGGCTCATAAACATCTATGGTCCCCAGACTAAGTGGGACCGCAAGTGTCTCTTTATGAGTATTAAACCCTTTTTGTTTTGTAGCCGACTGGTGGTCTTTGGAGGGGACTTCAACAATGTCTCGAGGCCCCAAGACAGAGGAGGTTCCAGAGACCGGTTGGCCTACGACAGCGTCGCCTTGAATAGCATAGTTAGTGAGGCTCGCCTAGTGGATGTCCACATCCGGAACACCACGGGCCACGCGGGTTACACTTATTTCAGAGGTAGTCAGACTAGGTCTAGAATAGACAGGTTTTATTTGAAGGAGGAGGCAGTCTCTTCACCTTTATCGGTGGTAGAGGTTGAATTCTCCGACCACTGCCTGATTATGTTTTCTCTGAATGTTACAGAGACTCCTCGGATGGGAAGAGGTTTTTGGAAGCTGAATTCGTCACTCCTGAAGGAAGCAGCTGTAAGACAGTCCTTTGAGGATTTCTTTCAAAGTCAGGTACCGCTACTGGGCCTTGGTAACACTAAGTCAGAGTGATGGGAGATCTTCAAACATCGGGTGGCGAGATTCTTCCGCCAGCTTTCTAACCTCAGAAGCCTGAACAGGGATCTCCTGTATCGGGGCCTGAGGAGGAAACTTGAGGAACTTGTCTCGACTGGGGGTGGCCGTGAGGACATCACCAGGGTGAAAGCCTTACTCAAGAGATGTCAGTATGATAGGCACACATCTTTGGTTTTTGAGAGGGACTTCGGGAAGTATCGCTCACCCGACCCCTACAGAAACTGCAAGATGTCAGTGAGTAGTAAGATAGTGGCGGGTCTGAGGGACAGTACAGGATCCCTGACCAGGTCCAGGTTAGGGATCTTGGAGGTCGTCAGATCCTTTTACTCACATCTCTTGGGGAGGAGGGAGCTGGATCGAGATGAGACGTCGGCTTTCCTGGCTGAGGCCATTCCTGAATCAGGGGTAGACCCCTCGCTCGATGTCTTGGTGGATGAGATCAAAGAAGAGGAAGTTAGACTGGCGATTGACGGGCTCCAGCTCAAAAAATCACCAGGTCCGGACGGCTTAACGTCGGAGTTCTACAAGACCTTTAAGGACCTTTTGGTCCCCTTATTGACTCAGGTTTTTAATGAGTGTCTCTCCTCGGGCACTCTTCCGAGATCAATGAGGAGGTCAGCTTTGATCCTTCTTTCTAAGGGAAAGGATCCGTCGCACATTGAGAACTGGAGGCCCATAGCGCTTCTCAATGTGGACAGGAAGGTTTTGGCTAAAGTACTCTTTAATAGGTTGGTGAAGTTTGCGCCACGGCTCCTTTCTGAGTCCCAGCACTGCTGTGTTCCTGGCCGTAGCACTTTTAGTGCTGTTCTCGGTGTCCGGGAGGCTGTGGAACAGGGTAGGGCTGGCCTCTGGAAGGGGTATCTGCTGTCCTTGGATCAGGCCAAAGCCTTTGACCGGGTTGATCACGAGTACCTGTGGTCCACTCTTCTGAGGTATGGTCTGCCAGGGAGGTTCGTGGACTGGCTGAAGACATTGTACAGAGGGGCGGAGAGTTTCCCACTTGTGAATGGTTGGATTGGACAGGCCTTTGCGGTGGGCTCCGGCGTTCGTCAGGGATGTCCTCTCAGTCCCCTGCTGTATGTGTTCGCGATTGATCCCTTCATAAGGAGGGTGGATCGTGGACCAATAGCGGGGGTGAGGATGGACCAGGCGGGCGAACGGGAGGCCGCCCTGAAGGTAGTGGCCTATGCTGATGATGTTTCTGTTTTTGTCTCCTCAAAAGAGGAGGTGCGGGCAGTGATGTCTGAGGTGGAGGGCTACTCCAGGGCCTCTGGTTCCATTGTCAATCGGAGCAAGTGTGGGAGTCTTTGGCTGGGGGGAGGAGATCCCAGGTTTGATCTCCCGGACACCCTCCCAGAGCCCCAAGAGTATGCCAAGATCCTAGGCGTTGAATTTGGCCAGGGTGATTACCCAACCAAAAACTGGGAAAGTAGACTTAAAACTGCCGCCCAGAGAGTGGACCAGTGGAAGGGTTGGTCTTTGACCCTGAGGGAAAGGGTGAGCTTGTGCAAAGGTTTCCTGCTCCCATTGTTAATGTATCTAGGCAGCATTTGCATTTTGCCAGAGCCTCTCTGGACGCGGGTCTATGGCCTGTTTTTCCAACTGTTGTGGGGAAACAGGCTGAACCTAGTCAAGCGGGAGGTTACTTACCGTACGAGGAGACTAGGGGGGTTGAATATGGTCAACCCCGTGGTGTTCTTGGTTTGCACCTTTCTTAAGCTAAATATATCAAACCTCTGGAAAGAGAGGGCTCCTCTGTGGGTATTCTCCTGTAGGGGATGGTTGCAGTCCTTCTTCCAGGATTGGGAGACAGGAGGGCGTGTGAAGGATCTTCGCACACCGCACGGGCATCTCCCGGCTTATGTTACCCCGGTTTTGAAAGTAATACGCCGGTGGGGTTTGGGAGTGTGGGAGGTGAGGACTCTCACGAGGAAACTTCTCGAGGGGAGGATCTTATCGACCCATTTTCAAAAGCCACTGGCACTCAGGGACTGCCCAAGTCGGGATCTGGAGGTGGGGTTGCGTCTTTTAAATTCAAAACGGATCCCCGCGAAGTATTGGGACTTGACTTGGCGCTGCTTTCAGGGTAAGCTGTATGTGAGGGACAACTTGAAGTACAGGAACTCCGAGGATAGGAATTGTCCTCGTGAGAGTTGTGCTGACACGCTTGAGAGCATGGAGCACTTCCTGCTTCAGTGTCCCTTTAATGCAGAGGTATGCAACAGGGTGGGCGCTTCCATTGACTGGCCTAGGCTGGCGGGCCTCTCCTACGCTGAGTGGGCCTATGGAGCGTTCAGAGACCTTGGTGGACGGGACCAGTGCACTCTTTTTCTAGTTAGCCTAGTGGTTAGGTTTTTCACATGGAATGCACGGTGTTTAGTGTCGACGGGCAGTAAAATCCTCCCAGTGGGTGAGGTATGTAGCAACATCCTTGGTGACCTGGTGAAGATGCGCTCCTTGGAGTATGAAAGGCTGGGTGCATCGGGGGCCTCCCGTCTCTGGAGGGGTTTCTCCTTCCAGGTGCCTTAGTTCTGGATTGCTCCAAGCCTCCTGGTGGTGGGCTAAGTTCTCACCGTAGCTTTTTGTTTTGAGAATGGTATCATGAAAAGGGTTTACAAGCACCGAACCGGTGCGGATGGTATTTTTGTTATTGTTCTTGTTGTTATTATTATTGTTGTCTTATTGTTCTTTTACTTTGGGGGTTAGTTAGGTGGGGTGGGGGTTTTGAGGGGGGTTAAGCATGAACTTGGACTGGCCCGGGCCCAAAACTGTCGGGGTTCGCCCTAAGTCCGGAAGGACTTTTTCGGAACTTAGAGGCCGGTTCGGGTTGGGGGTATAGTGAGAGTTGGGGTAGTGTATGTGTTATTATGTGTTACTCATGATTTAAGTGTTGTGTGTTATTTCATATGGTTTATGTGGTTTATATTTTGTTATATGTATTTTGCTTCTGCATCTCTGGTTTTTGTTACGGCAGAATCAGGTGTAAGTGTGGAGGAAGTTTGTGGTATGTTTGGATAGGCTGTGGTTGTATGGTGGTTGTCAGGCAGGTGGGGTCCCTTGTATATACATTGTTTATGTATCGGTTATATTGCTGGAAATTGTTTTCGTTACTTGTACTAGTTTGTGTTCTTACATTTATAATAAAATAGAGTTCCAGCTCCAGTAGCGTCCACTAAAGCTGCTGCAGTTAAAAAGCTTTTATAAGGATCGAGCTCGGCTGTCCACCGCAAGGCATCCTACTGCCAGTCCCAGCCCCTATGCCTTGGGGTGCCTCCTGATGCTCTTCACTAAGTATCCCATGGTCCCGAAGCATTTCCTTTGAAAAAATTAAGTGTCTAAACTACAGGTGGTGCAGCTTGCTTAACAGCCGGGATAATCCGCTTACTAGCAGACACTGCTACTAGGCACAAAGTATTTCCTGGGCTAGATGCAGTTAAAAATTTGTAATTAGATACTCTCGTTGGATGCTGAGAAAGCATTCCATAGAGTCTCCTGGCACGCCATATATGATTCTCTTAAAAAGCTTGGGGTAGGGGTCTAGGGGACCCTTTTATAGCCAAAATCACGGCCCTGTATCGCAATACGTCACCTAGGCTGAAGATAAATGGAACTGTAGCACCCTGAGGGCTCGGTTGCTAAAGACGTATTGCACCTCACCCAGAGGTGTGATATCTCACTCTCAGGTAAGGATGGAGTGTGGATCAGGACCCAACAACTGCATGCATTACACCACATTGCCGTGGGGCAGGGCGACCAATATGCCCCTGAGATGGGCACGACAGTCCCTGTCCCTGGCTGGAGTGGGGGGAGGGAACACTGAGGAAGGGGAACCCTGTAGTGCAGGAGCAGGGAGGAAGCAGTTCCTGGGTGCATTGAGAAGGGAGTATAAAAGGTGGGCACCATCTTAGTTCAGTGCAGAGAAGTCTGAGCAGAAGTGGCAGGGAGCAGGGGCTCTGCATGAGCTCTGCTCCAGAGGCGGGCCTAGTAACAGAGGCCCAGGCCTGCAAGAGGGAGAAGGAAGGAAGAGGAGCGGAGAAGGCTCCAGGAACGAGGAATGAAGGGATCCCAGGGGTGCGGACGGGCGAGTCGCCACCGCACGCCCGAATCCACTTGCGTGGAGGGGTCAGGCCAAAGGGGGAGACCGGTCCCCGAACTAGTGGAGGCAGGAAACGACCATCAGCTAGAAACCGGAGGCTCTGACATTTTATGTGGCACAGCCCCTCGCTACACCCGCTAGGAAGGCACCACATAGGGTCAGGGAAACTGGCGCCAAGTTTACCAAGAGGAGGCCCGAGGCAGCCGGACAGAAGTGTTGGTAAGAAAGGCCAGACAAAGGACACACAAAGGGGGTCCTGTGAAGTGCTCCAAAGTTATCTGGGAGTTGTCTGAGCCCCTCACCTGGTGAGCACAGTACGACGTGGGCAGCCGTTACCTGCAGACGTGGTCTGGATAATAAGAACTGTGAGTAAAGGCCCTGGACTGCATCACTGACTCCGTGTCGTTACTGCTGCTGCCCTGCACCATCACCCCCATCCTCCGCATACACTGCCCTGAGGCTATACTCCTCCCGTGGGGAGTTATGCTACGCTCTGGTGCACCCACAACACCAGCCTCAGTGGTCTGCCCTGTAGCGGCGGTTCACTCTGACCGCAATCCACGGGTGGCGTAGTCGGACATTTAAACATGAAAACCACATAAATAGTTCCGCCACTGGTTTGACCGCCCTGAGCCACGAAACTGGGTCGCCGCCACGAAGACTACAACCACCAGCATCCACCAAAAAGGGTCCGGCTACGGGTGTCCCAAGGCCCAGGGGGTGCGTCAGAACATTTTCATCACCTTTCACAATCACCAATGGGACAAGGCAGTGATGTCCTCTGTCCCCTCTCTTATACATCCTAGTGACGGAGCACCTGCTCTCATCAATTCGCCATAACCCCAATATTAGGTGGATTGAGGTGGGAGGCACCGAGTACAAGTGCTCTCTATTTGCTGATGATGTCCTAGTATATATCACTCAATCACATATATCCATCCCTGCTGTTATGGCTGAAATAGATCACTTTGTTACATGGTCAAATTTTAAAATCAATGCAGCGAAGTCTGAGGCCCTCGATGTCTCCCTCCCCAAATCCATATAGGATTCCATCCAGTCCAACTTTCCCTTTGCCTGGCCCTCACAGGGTATCAAATACTTAGGAATTCCTATTCATAGAGACCTCTCCCATCTATGTTATCTTAATTTTGGGCCCTTTATTGAACAACTCCATACAGACCACGGTTGGCAAGTTAGAACTGTAAGATTCACTACGTGAACCACTGGTGTTTTGTGGAAAAGCACATGTACACCGCGTTCCAAATTATTATACAAAAAGTGTTTAGGAGTGATAAGGGAAGAATTTGTTTGTTTGTCAGTTAAACTCATTGATGGTGATGTGTGTCAGGGCTCTTTATATCACTGTAAGCAATTGCAGACACCTGTGCTAATTAGTTTGGCAGGTGTGTCCAATGAAAGGCAAGACTACTTAAGAAGGCTCTCTCACATTATTAAGCAGCCTACATTTTCTGCCAAAATGGGAAAGAAAAAGGATGTGTCGGCTGCTGAGAAGCAACAAATTGTGGAGTGTTTAGGTCAAGGCATGACTACAATCAACATTGTGCGATGATCAGGATGAAGTGTCCTGGCAATCAAGAAGTATGTAGCTGATTCACAGTACACACGTGTGCGTGCTGATAAGGGCAAATTGAGGACTCTTTCCTACAGGCAATTACGTCAGGTTGAAAGAGCAGCGGCAAAAAAGCCTTGTCATAGCAGCAGACAAGTTTTTGAAGCTGCTTGTGCCTCCAACGTCCCCCGAACAACAAGATGCAGGGTCCTTCAGAGGTTTGCAGCTGTGCATGCGCCATCCTGTCGACCTCCTCTATCCACTTCACACAAGCAGAAACGGCTCCAGTGGGCCAAACATTACATGAAGACTGATTTCAAAACTGTTTTGTTCACGGATGAGTGCCGTGCAGCGCTCGATGGTCCAGATGGATGGAGTGGAGGATGGCTGGTTGATGGACACCCCACGCAAACACGGCTACAGCGCCAACAAGGAGGAGGTGGAGTAATGTTTTGGGCTGGAATCATGGGGAGAGAGATTGTCGGCCCCTTTAGGATCCCTGAAGGCGCTAAAGATGAACTCCATAATGTATGTGGATTTTCTCAAACAGCACTTCCTGCCATGGTTCAAGAAGAAGAACCGTGTATTTCACAGCAAGATCATTTTTCTGCATGATAATGCACCATCTCATGCTGCACATAAAACATCTGCATCTCTGGCTGATATGGGCATAAAAGGGGACAAACTTATGGTGTGACCCCCATGCTCCCCTGACCTCTACCCCATTCAGAACCTTTGGAGCATCATTAAAAGGAGTGTCTATGATGGCGGGAGGCAGTTCACATCTAAGCAACAGCTCTGGGAGGGTATTCTGTCCTCATGCAAAACAATTGAAGCAGAAACTATCCAAAACCTGACAAATTCAATGGACGAGAGAGTTCAGAAGCTCCTTTCGAACAAGGGGTCCTATGTGAAAATGTAACATCACCTAGAATAAAGTTTTGAGTTGAAAACTGTTTGATTTCAGTTTCTAACAACCTGCTAATGCTTATAATTTCAAAAATGACCATTTTTTTGGTCTTTATTAAAATGAAAAGGTTGATCGAAAAGTTTGGGGGATCTAAGAGTGTGGCAACCCAGTAGTCATGATTACTTCGAATTCTGACAATATGAGGGTCATGCTGCAGGTAGTGCAGCAAGAAGGCACTTATGTGCCTTGCGCATCTCGGAGCCCCAAAATTATTTTCCGGGCTAGATGCAGCTAAAAATTATTTTTAATTTTAAATCTGGTGGAGCTTATTATAGATGGCCTAATAGGATCAGTGCTGCACACTGCTACAAAGCCCAAATTATTTTCCAGTCAAGATACAGATAAACATGATTAGTAATTTGAAAGCTTAAAACGGTTGGTAGGGTGATTTTAACCAATCATCAAGCTTTTACTCTCCCCAGGATGACACAGGGGTAGAAAAGTCGTTTCGGATCCATGATTTGTTCATCTTTATGAACGTGAGTCTGTCTACATTATCAGTGGAGAGCCGCGTGCGCTTATCTGTCAGCACACCACCAGCAGCGCTGAACACACGTTCAGACAGAACGCTGGCTGCGGGGCATGACAAGATCTCCAAGGCGTAAGTGGCTAGCTCCGGCCATTTATCCAGATTGGAAGCCCAAAAAGAGCAAGGGTCCAGTGACACAGTCGTGGCTTCAATGTTTACTTGGAGATACTCCTGTACCATCGTCTCTAGGCGTTGACTATGTGTCAGACTTCTTGTCTCCTGTGGCCTTGCAAAGGATGGGCTAAAAAAGTGGTGAAATGATTCCGCAAAATTGATGTTACCAGCAGATACTGTGGTTCTGTCACGGTTTGAGTGCTGAACACTTGACGGTCCCACGGTTGGCAAGTTGGAACTGTGAGATTCACTACGTGCACCACTGGTATTTTGTGGAAAAGCACATGTAAGATTCTGCAACAGTCTCTGCTGATACTCCTGCATGCGTGCATCCCTTTCTATGGCAGGAATAATTTCTGCAAATTTACTTTTGTATCGGGGATCTAACAGTGTGGCAACCCAGTAGTCAGGATTATTTCTAATTCTCACAATTCGAGGGTCATGTTGCAGGTAGTGCAGCAAGAAGGCACTCATGTGTGTTGCGCATCCAGGAGCACCAAGTCCCTGTTGTGTTGGTGGCGAGGTAACAATCATGCTTCCTTCCTCTGTCCTCTCCCCCCAACCTCGCACAACAGAAATGTGATCAAGGTCTCCCTCATCTGATGAGTCTTCCATCATTTCGTCCTCCACTTCTTCCTGGGCTCCTGCACCTTCCTCACTAGTTTGGCTGCTACCATGCGCCCTGGTAAAACCATCTCCCCCACCCTCACATGCCTGCCGCCTTGGTGCTGCCGACCGTCTGGACCTTGCAGATGTTAGCCCTTCCGCATACAACTCCTCCTCCTCTACTTCCTCCACCTCCTCTTGTGCCACCACCTGACTCCGAATTATGTTTAACATGTGCTCCAGCATGTAAATCACCGGAATAGTCATGCTGATAATGGCATCATCAGCACTAAACATCTTCGTCGCCATTTCAAAACTGTGCAGAAGGGTGCATAGGTCCCTGATCTGAGACCACTCCTCCAGCGTGATTTGCCCCACCTCTGAATCTCGTTGGCCCAGGCTATACGTCAGAACGTATTGCACCAGGGCTTGTCGGTGCTGCCACAGTCGCTGCAACATGTGCAGAGTTGAATTCCACCGGGTAGGCACATCGCATTTTAGCCGGTGAAGTGGCAGGCCCAACGACTTCTGTAGAGATGTAAGTCGCTGAGCTGCGGGATGCGAACGGCGGAAGTGAGCACACAGCGACCGTGCCCTCTGCAGAAGGCCATCTAGTCTGGGATAGTGGGCTAAAAATTGCTGGACAACCAGGTTCAACACGTGAGCCATACAAGGCACGTGTGTGACATTGCCCCGGCGAAGGGCCGCACCCAGGTTTGCAGCATTGTCGCACACGGCCTTCCCTGGTTTCAGGTCCAGTGGAGACAACCATTCATGAAATTGGTTCTCCAGAGCTGACCACAACTCCTCAGCTGTGTGACTCACATTTCCCAGACATTTCAATGTAAAAACCGCCTGATGACGTTGAGCCCTACTGCCAGCATAGTAAGGAGGTGTGCAGGATCCCTTCTGCGCAGTTAGAAAGCTTGTGGCATGACCAGACAGGCTTTGGGTGCAGGTGGAAGACCGAGAGGAGGTTGAGGAGGCAGAAGCAGTGGAGGAACTTTGACATAAAGAGGATTGACGCACAACTCGTGGGGACGGCAAGACTTGGACAGCAGCCCCTTGTCCTGCTGTCACCATAGTTACCCAGTGCCCAGTCAGCGACATGTAACGCCCCTGTCCATGCCTACTCGTCCAAGTGTCTGTGGTGAAATGCACCCTGTCACACACAGAGTTTCTCAAAGAAGCGGTGATGTTGTGTGCGACATGCTGGTGGAGCGCAGGCACACCTTTCTTTGAGAAGTAGTGCCGACTGGGCATCTGGTACTGGGGCACTGCGACGGACATAAGGTCTCGAAAATCCTCTGTGTCCACCAGGCGGAAAGGCAGCATTTCTGTAGCCAAGAGCTTGCAGATGGTGAAATTCAACCTCTTAGCTTTCTCATGGCTAGGAGGAAATGGTCTTTTACTTGTCCACATCTGAGGGACCGAGGGCTGGCTATTGTGCTTAGACGGGGTTGATAAGGGTGTCCCCGGCAAACTGCCGGTCTGTGAGGAAGATGCAGGCGGACATGTTAGGTTGCCTTGATCCAAAGGTGGTGCTATCGATGTCGGACAGCGCTCAACACCAGCTGGTGTTACCACCTCCAAAGAAAATGATGACCTGCCAATCACGCTGGCTGTTGCGGGTAAAGAGGTGGCAGGTCTGCGCCCCAAAACAGGTGTGACTGCTGTCCCCCCAGTCACAGAGGATGAAGAGGCCGCGGATGCACAAGATATGGCAGACGGTGATTGGCCCGGCCGGCTAGGCCGCATTGTAGCACACTGAGCTTCCCACTGCAACTTATGCTTCATGTCCATGTGCCGGTTCATGCATGAAGTACTCAAACTATGTATTTTTTGGCCTCTACTTAGCTTTTGCTGACAAATGTTACAGATAACACGAGTTGGGTCATCTTTATCGATCTGAAAAAATGCCCAGGCTATGCAAGGCTTAGCACCCATGCGACCTGAAGAGCCACCACGACTTGTGGTGAGAGGCAGAGTTGTGTTTGAGGATGCAGTTGTTGACGTGCTTCCAGTACTACGTCTCTGTCCAGGAAGGCGCAACCTGACCTCGTCGTCACTAGCATCTTCCTCCACCTCCTCTGCTGACCTCATCTCTTGGCTGACTGTGGGTTGACAGTAAGTGGGATCTCCGACCTCATCATCATCACCCTGTGCGTTATCACACCCGTCGTCCTCAGAGCCAACCTGTTCCTGCCCTGACAAAAAACTAAAGTTGTCGCTCCAATCAGGTATTTGAGTCTTATCATCGTCTTCCTCATTGTCTCCACCAACAGGAGTTACAGTTTGGGAATGAGGGTCTACATTATGGTCAGAACCTTCTGCGTCTGGTCCTGGATCCGACTCATAAAGATTCTGGGCATCAGTGCAGATCATTTCCTCGTCTGGATTCACAGAAGCGCTGGAGTCGACCTCTGATTCCCAGGCTATAGTATGAGTAAACAGCTCTGCAGACTCAACCATCTGTTCTACCTCATACTCAGACGGGCAGCTGGAGATTTGGGAGCTGTGAGGAAGCAAGTGCGATTTGGGTGACACCTTTGAGGACTGGAGTATTTGTGATGTTGAAGTTGATGTGGAGGAGAGCCCACTTAAAGGAGCACTTGATATCCGTTGAAGCACCTGCTGTTTTTGTGCCTCATCTGGAATTTGTAGCGATTGGCGTGGCCGTAAGAAAGGGATCTTATCACATTGTCCGCTAAAAGAAGTAGACATTTTAGTTTGGCTGGAAGATGGTCTTTCTTCTGCACCTACCCCACGGACACAACCTTTTTTCCCCTTCCCAACACGCCTATTCCCCTTTCCACCAGCAGCAGGCCTTTTTCCACTCATTTTGGTGGTTAACTAATTCACAACTCTGGAGTTGTTTGCACAAAAAAACAATGGATGGTAACCGAGCAGAGCTGAGTGGCCAAACTGTGGTATTAGGCCAAAACTATTGGCTGGGTTAGATGCAGAAAAAAATTATTTTTAATTTGCAACCTGATGGAGGTCAGTATAGATGGACTAATAGAACAAGTCCCACACACTGCTAGAAGCCCAAATATTTTTTCAGAGCTAGATGCAGAAAAAAATTATTTTTAATTTGCAACCTGATGGAGGTCAGTATAGAAGGACTAATAGACCAAGTCCCACACGCTGCTAGAAGCCCAAATATTTTTTCAGAGATAAATGAAGAAAAAAATTATTTTTAATTTGCAACCTGATGGAGGTCAGTATAGATGGACTAATAGACCAAGTCCCACACACCGCTAGAAGCCCAAATATTTTTTCAGAGCTAGATGCAGAAAAAAATTATTTTTAATTTGCAACCTGATGGAGGTCAGTATAGATGGACTAATAGACCAAGTCCCACACACTGCTAGAAGCCCAAATATTTTTTCAGAGCTAGATGCAGAAAAAAATTATTTTTAATTTGCAACCTGATGGAGGTCAGTATAGATGGACTAATAGACCAAGTCCCACACACCGCTAGAAGCCCAAATATTTTTTCAGAGCTAGATGCAGAAAAAAATTATTTTTAATTTGCAACCTGATGGAGGTCAGTATAGATGGACTAATAGACCAAGTCCCACACACTGCTAGAAGCCCAAATATTTTTTCAGAGCTAGATGCAGAAAAAAATTATTTTTAATTTGCAACCTGATGGAGGTCAGTATAGAAGGACTAATAGACCAAGTCCCACACACTGCTAGAAGCCCAAATATTTTTTCAGAGGTAGATGCAGAAAAAAATTATTTTTAATTTGCAACCTGATGGAGGTCAGTATAGATGGACTAATAGACCAAGTCCCACACACCGCTAGAAGCCCAAATATTTTTTCAGAGCTAGATGCAGAAAAAAATTATATTCAGTTTGCAACCTGATGGAGGTCAGTATAGATGGACTAATAGAATGATGCTATGCCCAAAAGATTTTACTTCACTAGGTGCAGTAAAAAAATTGGTATTCTATACACAGGTGTTATATCTTGCAACACAGATAGGCTACTCCACTGACTAACACACTCTGCAATAGGCCAAAAAGGATTAGCTTTGCTAGATTCAGCCAAATGCTGTGAAAAAAACTTGCACAGCACTGGCACAGACCTGCCTGGCAAAAACTGATAGGAACTGATGTAACCTAGTCCTGAAAAGGACTGCAATTACAATTAGTCTTTACTCCCACAACCTATCTATTTAAGAGCACAGACCTCCCTGATAAAAGTCGTAGGAAATGCTGTAACCTAGTCCTTAAAAGGACTGCAATCACAACTATTCCCTACTCCCAAGCTATCTGTAGATTTCAGAGAAAATTGGCTTGAAATTAACAAGGTATAGCGCACACAGCAACAGCGGTGCCGTCTAACACGCAGCTGCAGCAGTGAGAAAATGGTGGCGACGGGGAAAATGGCTTGGTCTTATAGGGCAAGGACATGTGACATACACTGCCAATCACACATGCCCTTGCTTGTGTGAAAAAAAGCACTTCGCTCCGTGTGTGCGCTGCTGATAGGCTGACAGATTGCACCTCCCCACTGCAAATGCGGGAAAGAGAAAAAAAAATGGAGATCTTCATTGTTCCTGCAGAGATCCATCCCCTGCCCCTCCCCCCACCCCGCTGTACACTCAAACTGCGTATTAACATTAATTTTCATCATTACTGAGAAAAAATCCAGTTATGATTTTGGTGCACGAACAGTTATCGAACATAACCTCGAACAGCCGAATTTTTCTCAAATTGTTCGTGTTCGCCGACCGGCTCGAACACCGCCCAAAACAGCTCGAATTTGAGATTGGCGAACAGTTCGAGTAGAACAACGCTCATCTCTAGTAGTCACCAACATCAATCCAACAAGTAAAATACCAGGTATAAATCTAAGGCATGACATATGGAGAACTGGACCCAGTGATGGTCTGGGGTTTCTTGTATCAACAAAAAGAACCAGTCCTGGGGCTTTAACGTTGATCCACAAAATATGTGTACATATTCTTGTTATGAAATTTCAGCAAGATCAGGGACATCATGAAACTCACCAAGGTAGTGGTGAATTGGCCACCATGACCAAAGGACGCCTCTCATTGAGGTATAGATTTTTAAGGACTAATTGCCATGTCCTAGCCTAGGTCCTTGATTAATCACCAATTGGCAGCAGCCAAGTAGCCAAGGATCTGCTCAAAGTTTAACAGAAGTACTACGAAAGATACGACAAGTAGCCTAAAGGTGGTCCTGAGGTCAATACCAATCCATCATGAAATGTACCAAGCAAATATCCAAAGTAAGAGCAAAAATCCGAAAAGTTTTGAACCTTGACAGGTCACAGGAGAAATGTGCTGGGTGTCTAATGGGTGCATAACAAAAGTCCTAAAAAAAAATGAAAGAAACTAAAGTCCTTTTTTCAATTAATGAAGGTTAAAAAATTGGCGCCTGAGTGGTTGGCTTGGTCACCCTGAGCAATATCCATATTTGTTGAGTTGTAATATTTTCTGCATAACCTCCATTATGTCTCCATTTATCAAGCACCAAGCGAGTGTTCAACAGTGACTGGAGTCATTGAGAATACTGTTCCGTTGGCTCAGGTCACAGTGCAGACAACGCAACCTGCAGCAGATGAATAATCATCGAAGATCCATTGCCGAGCAGATGGAAATTCAACTGGGGAACATTACATTTCCCTTCCCACAGATGGCTAAATAGCATTGTATGCAGAACACTTACTGCCTGACTGACGCCAGGAGAATCTCGTATATCTGTACATCTAGTTACAGTATCATCAGGACTGTGGACTACCAGATCAGCTGTTTAGATAAAGGGCAGAATCTCATTAATCTATCAGATTTACTACAATCCCCACGACCTCAAGAGCGACCACAATGACAAACCTCAGATTTTTCTTTTCCATATTCCTCCATATCTGTGGGTGAGAGAGCTCACTTATGTTGCATTAGTCTTTTTAATAGTAAGAGGACGACTCTCAGGAGCTAAAATTCAGAGCGGAGCCATGCATGAGCGCACTGTTATCTTGTCTCTCGAGAGCTCAATGCCAGCTGAGCTCCTTTTTTTAACTTTTGTATTTCTTTGATGTCAGTCTGTTCATAATTCATATTGTCGGGACAAGGACTTCTTCGTGTTAGTCCCTAGATTTATAGGGTGTAAGTAGCTTTTCCTTTTGAAAGTGCTGAATCATCAGAAGAGGAAAGAGGACGACTCTCAGGAGCTAAAATATGCAGTTGAGACATGCATGAATGCACCGTTATCTTGTCTCTCGAGAGCTCAATGCCAGCTGAGCTCCATTTTTTTTAGCTATAGTGTTTATTTGATGTCAGTCTGTTCATTATTCATATTGCCAGTATGAGCACCCAGATTTATAGGGTATAAGTAGCTTTTCCTTTCGAAAGAGCTGAATCATCACTACAGGAAGAGATCTGTGGAATGATTCATTCTACAAAATCTACTGGGTCACCAAACCATAGGTCATTACCGGAGACTGGAGTACAGATGATGGCAGTGAGAGGGTCAGTCCAGCACCTGTGTCTCACTAACTTTGGGGATAAAACACCCACCTTAGATGGCTGTCGGTCAAACAGTGGATCAACCGATCATTCTGCTATCTCAGCTGTCTCTCCTGAATACGCTCGGCCAAGTTCTCCTGAGAATTCACAGGTGGTGACTTTTCACAGACACAAAAGGATAAGAAGTCCGAACTAAGATATGCCAGATTGTAGTCTTCTCAGTCATCATCTGTCTCGGGATCCTATACACGGTTGACTGTTGGCCGAAGCCAACAATATTAAACGATTTGGCCAACTTTAGTCTAATGTGTATGAGGACTTAAGCCAAGATTGTTCTGATAAGCAGAAGACTCAGAGGAGGAGACAGGAGCTGACCCATCACTGCCATCATCCGTACTCCACATGCGTACATTCTGATATCAATGAACCTGAGGCAGCAAATAGACAGGTGGGAAAACCAGTGGGGGAAGTCACTTACATGTATTTTTTTTACAGGAATGAAGTCAAATACTTTAATAAATTGTTTTTCAAAGTTTCATAACTTTCCATGTTGGATAAAATGATAAAAAGGAAAGTTTAGCTACTGTTTAAGGTTGTTCCGTGGTCTTCGTGAACGTGCAAAACGAACCAATGGAAAAAGGAGCTGGCAAACCAAATCAGTACATAATAAACCAATAATATGTGAGTGGAAAAAGTGATTATTACATACTATATGGAGAAATGTATGTGCCCCCCCCCCTCCCACATTCATCCTCCAGGAGATTTTCTCACATCCCATCCATAGACATTAATATGAAGTCTGCAGATATAACGGCTCCCGCTCTACTGGGAAGGTTTTCTACAAGATTTTGGAGACGTCTGTGGGAATTTTTGTCCCTTCATCCAGAAGAGCATTGGTGAGGACAGACCCTGATGTTGGGGAGAGGCCGGGCTCACAAGCTCCATTATAGGTGTTGGATGGGGGTTGGGATCCGGGCTCTGAGCGGCTGCTCGTGTTGTTTAACCAAAGTCCCCCGACCATATCTGTATGGACCATATCATGGACAGACTTGTTACCCCGGTGACTCCTATTACAGGACCGTGCTGGTATCAGTAGGCTCTGCACCACTGGCCGATCTGTCACTTGTTAGTAAAGGCAGAAAGAGCGGGAGGCCGGATGTTATACACAGGGGGTGATGGGGCCGGATGTTATACACAGGGGGTGATGGGACCGGATGTTATATACTGGGGGTGATGGGGCCGGATGTTATATACTGGGGGTGATGGGGCCGGATGTTATACACTGGGGGTGATGGGGCCGGATGTTATACACCGGGGGTGATGGGGCCGGATGTTATACACTGGGGGTGATGGGACCGGATGTTATATACAGGGGGTGATGGGGCCGGATGTTATATACTGGGGGTGATGGGGCCGGATGTTATACACTGGGGGTGATGGGGCCGGATGTTATACACCGGGGGTGATGGGGCCGGATGTTATACACCGAGGGTGATGGGGCCGGATGTTATACACTGGGGGTGATGGGGCCGGATGTTATACACCGGGGGTGATGGGGCCGGATGTTATACACCGGGGGTGATGGGGCCGGATGTTATACACCGGGGGTGATGGGGCCGGATGTTATACACCGGGGGTGATGGGGCCGGATGTTATTCACCGGGGGTGATGGGGCCGGATGTTATACACTGGGGGTGATGGAGCCAGATGTTATACACTGGGGGTGATGGGGCCGGATGTTATACACCGGGGTGATGGGGCCGGATGTTATACATTGGGGGTGATGGGACCAGATGTTATACACCGGGGTGATGGGGCCGAATGTTATACATTGGGGGTGATGGGACCAGATATTATACACCGGGGGTGATGGGATCGGATGTTATACACCGGGGGTGATGGGGCCGCATGTTATACACCGGGGGTGATGGGGCCGGATGTTATACACCGGGGGTGATGGGGAAGGATGTTATACACTGGGGGTGATGGGGCCGGATGTTATACACCGGGGTGATGGGGCCGGATGTTATACATTGGGGGTGATGGGACCAGATGTTATACACCGGGGGTGATGGGGCCGGATGTTATACACCGGGGTGATGGGGCCGGATGTTATGCACTGGGGGTGATGGGGCCGGATGTTATACACCGGGGGTGATGGGGCTGGATGTTAGACACCGGGGGTGATGGGGTCGGATGTTATGCACCGGGGGTGATGAGGCCGCATGTTATACACCGGAGGTGATGAGGCCGGATGTTATACACCTGGAGTGATGGGGCCGGATGTTATACACTGGGGGTGATGGGACCGGATGTTATACACCGGGAGTGATGGGGCCGGATGTTATACATTGGGGGTGATGGGGCCGAATGTTATACACCAGGGATGATAGGCCCGGATGTTATACACCGGGGGTGATGGGGCCGGATGTTATACACCCGGGGTGATGGGGCCGGATGTTATACACCGGGGGTGATGGGGCCGGATGTTAAACACCGAGGGTGATGGAGCCGGATACTATACACTGGGGGTGATGGGGCCGGATGTTATACACTGGGGGTGATGGGGCCGGATGTTATACACCGGGAGTGATGGGGCTGGATGTTATACACCGGGGGTGATGGGGCCGGATGTTATATACCGGGGGGTGATGGGGCCGGATGTTATACACCGGGGACGATGGAGCCAGATGTTATACATTGGGGGCGATGAGGCCGGATGTTATACACCAGGGTGGCGATGGAGCCGGAAGTTAAACACCGAGGGTGATGGGGCCGGATACTATACACTGGGGGTGATGGGGCCCGATGTTATACACTGGGGGTGATGGGGCCGGATGTTATACATCGGGAGTGATGGGGCCGGATGTTATACACCGGGGTGATGAGGCCGGATGTTATACATTGGGGGTGATGGGGCCCGGTGTTATACACCAGGGTGGCGATGGAGCCGGATGTTATACATTGGGGGTGATGGGGCCGAATGTTATACACCAGGGGTGATAGGCCCGGATGTTATACACCCGGGGTGATGGGGCCGGATGTTATACACCCGGGGTGATGGGGCCGGATGTTATACACCGGGGGTGATGGGGCCGGATGTTATAAACCGGGGGTGATGGGGCCGGATGTTATACACCGGGGGTGATGGGGCCAGATGTTATACACTGGGGGTGATGGGGCTGGATGTTATACACCGGGGGTGATGGGGCCGGATGTTATACACTGGGGGTGATGGGTCGGATGTTATACATTGGGAGTGATGGGGCCAGATGTTATACACCGGGGGTGAGGGGGCCAGATGTTATACACTGGGGGTGATGGGGCTGGATGTTATACATTGGGGGTGATGGGGCCAGATGTTATACACTGGGGGTGATGGGGCTAGATGTTATACACCGGGGGTGATGGGGCCGGATGTTATACACCGGGGGTGATGGGGCCAGATGTTATACACCGGGGGTGATAGGGCCGGATGTTATACACCAGGGGTGATGGGGCCGGATGTTATAAACCGGGGTTGATGGGGCTGGATGTTATACACAGGGGTAAAATAGCCGTATATTATACACCAGAGGCAAAGGGGCAGAATGTTATACACCGGGGGTGATGGGGCCGGATGTTATACGCCGGGGGTGATGGGGCCGGATGTTATACACTGGGGGGGATGGGGCCAGATGTTACACACTGGGGTGATGGGGCCGGATGTTATACATTGGGGGTGATGGGACCAGATGTTATACACCGGGGGTGAAGGGGTCGGATGTTATACACCGGGGGTGATGGGGCTGGATGTTATACACCGGGGGTGATGGGGCCGGATGTTATACACCAGGGGTGATGGGTCGGATGTTATACATTGAGAGTGATGGGGCCAGATGTTATACACCGTGGGTGAGGGGGCCAGATGTTATAAACTGGGGGTGATGGGGCCGGATGTTATACACAGGGGGTGATGGGGCCGGATGTTATACACTGGGGGTGATGGGGCCGGATGTTATACACCGGGGGTGATGGGGCTGGATGTTATACAAAGGGGTAAAATAGCCGTATATTATACACCAGAGGCAAAGGGGCAGAATGTTATACACCGGGGGTGATGGGGCCGAATGTTATACGCCGGGGGTGATGGGGCCGGATGTTATACACTGGGGGTGATGGGGCCAGATGTTATACACTGGGGGTGATGGGGCCGGCTGTTATACACCGGGGGTGATGCGGCTGAATGTTATACACCGGGGGTGATGGGGCCGGATGTTATACACCGGGGGTGATGGGCAGGGCCGGCGTCAGCACCCGGCGCACCCGGGCAAGTGCCGGGGCCCTGAGCAGGCAGAGGGGCCCACTGGCGGTCGCGCACCCCGCTGGGCTATGGGCGGAGGAGAGCGGTGTCAGCGCCCGCCCTTCTCCGCCGCTTGCTCAGGGCCCCGGCAGCCCGATACTTACCTCTCCCCGTGCCTCCGCAGATCCGCTGTCTTCCTGCTCTGCGCTCCCTGTGACGTCTCAGGTCAGAGGGCGCGGTGACGTCTTTTCACCGCGCCCTCCCCTGAGCTGTCACAGGGAGCGCTGAACGGGAAGACGCCGACAACGCTGGAGTTCGGAGCTGAGCAGCGAGCAGCGGGCAGCGGGCAGCGGCAGCAGGTGAGGAGAAGGGAGGTGAGTATTTGATTTTTTTTTTTTAATGTATGGAGGCATGGGGCAGTATAAAGAGGGGGGGGGGCAGCCTGCATGGGGCATTATAAAGAGGGGGGGGGCAGCCTGCATGGGGCATTATATAGAGGGGGGGGACATCCTGCATGGGGCATTATATAGAGGGGGGGGGACAGCCTGCATGGGGCATTATATAGAGGGGGGGGACATCCTGCATGGGGCATTATATAGAGGGGGGGACAGCCTGCATGGGGCATTATAAAGAGAAGGGGGGGGGGCATCCTGCATGGGGCATTATAAAGGGGGGGGGACATCCTGCATGGGGCATTATATAGAGGAGGGGGGGGGACAGCCTGCATGGGGCATTATAAAGAGAAGGGGGGGGCATCCTGCATGGGGCATTATAAAGGGGGGGACGACATCCTGCATGGGGCATTATAAAGGGGGGGCAGCCTGCATAGTGCATTATGTGGGGGGGAACAGCCGGCATGGAGCATTATAAGGGGGGGCAGCCTGTATGGGGCATTATGTGGGGGGTAACAGCCTGCATGGAGCATTAAAAGGGGGGGGCCTGTATGGGGCATTATGTGGGGTGTAACAGCCTGCATGGAGCATTAAAAGGGGGAGGGGCCTGTATGGGGCATTATGTGGGGGGTAACAGCCTGCATGGAGCATTATAAGGGGGGGACAGCCTGTATGGGGCATTATGTGGGGGGTAACAGCCTGCATGCAGCATTATATGGGGGCCAGTATCCTGTATGGAGAGTTATAAGGGGACCGGTATCCTGTACGGAGCGTTATAAGGGGACCGGTATCCTGTATGGAGCGTTATATGGGGGCCAGTATCCTGTATGGAGTTTTATAAGGGGACCAGTATCCTGTATGGAGCGTTGTATGGGGGCCAGTATCCTGTATGGAGCTTTATAAGGGGACCAGTATCCTGTATGGAGCGTTATATGGGGGCCAGTATTCTGTGTGGAGCGTTATATGGGGGCCAGTATCCTGTATGAAGCGTTATATGAGGGCCAGTATTCCGTATGGAGCCTTATATGGGGGCCAGTATTCTGTGTGGAGCGATTCGCCGGTTTCTGAGCTATTGTGGAATTTACAATAGATATCACTCATGTAATGTAAGAAGTGAAATCTTTGCATTGTACTATATATATATATATATATATTTCTCCGCTGTATCTCTGCATCATGAATCATGGTATGTGTTAAAGGGGCCCACTGAGACTCTTTCGCCCGGGGCCCAGAAAAACCTGGAGCCAGCCCTGGTGATGGGGCCGGATGTTATACACTGGGGGTGATGGGGCCGGATGTTATACACCGGGGGTGATGGGGCTGGATGTTATACACCGGGGGTGATGGGGCCGGATGTTATACACTGGGGGTGATGGGGTCGGATGTTATACACCGGGGGTGATGGGGCCGGATGTTATACACCGGGGGTGATGGGACCGGATGTTATACACCGGGGGTGATGGGGCCGGATGTTATACACCGGGGGTGATGGGGCCGGATGTTATACACCGGGGGTGATGGGGTCGGATGTTATACACCGGGGGTGATGGGGCCGGATGTTATACACAGGGGGTGATGGGGTCGGATGTTATACACCGAGGGTGATGGGGCCGCATATTATACATTGGGGGTGATGGGGCCGGATGTTATACACTGGGGGTGATGGGGCCGGATGTTATACACTGGGGGTGATGGGCTGGATGTTATACACCGGGGGTGATGGAGCCGGATGTTATACACCGGGGGTGATGGGGCCTGGTGTTATACACCAGGGGGGCGATGGAGCCGGATGTTATACATTGGGGGTGATGGGGCCGGATGTTATACACCGGGGGTGATGGGCCCGGATGTTATACACCGGGGGTGATGGGGCTGGATGTTATACACCCGGGGTGATGGGGCCGGATGTTATACATCGGGGGTGATGGGGCCGGATGTTATACACCGAGGGTGATGGGGCCGGATACTATACACTGGGGGTGATGGGGCCGGATGTTATACACTGGGGGTGGTGGGGCCGGATGTTATACACCGGGGGTGATGGGGCTGGATGTTAAACACCGGGGGTGATGGGGCCAGATGTTATACACCGGGGGTGATGGGGCCGGATGTTATAAACCTGGGGTGATGGGGCCAGATGTTATACACCGGGGGTAATGGGGCCGGATGTTATACACCGGGGTGATGGGGCCGGATATTATACATTGGGGGTGATGGGGCCGGATGTTATACAGCAGGGGGGCGATGGAGCCGGATGTTATATATTGGGGGTGATGGGGCCGGATGTTATACACCGGGGGTGATGGGCCCGGATGTTATACACCGAGGGTGATGGGGCTGGATGTTATACACTGGGGGTGATGGGGCCGGATGTTATACACTGGGGGTGATGGGGCCGGATGTTGTACACCGGGGGTGATGGGGCCAGATGTTATAAACCGGGGGTGAGGGGGCCGGATGTTATACACCGGGGGTGATGGGGCCGGATGTTATACACCAGGGGTGATGGGGCCGGATGTTATACACTGGGGGTGATGGGGCCGGATGTTATACACTGGGGGTGATGGGGCCGGATGTTATACACCGGGGGTGATGGGTCGGATGTTATACATTGGGAGTGATGGGGCCAGATGTTATACACCGGGGGTGAGGGGGCTGGATGTTATACACCGGGAGTGATGGGGCTGGATGTTATACACCAGGGGTGATGGGGCTGGATGTTATACACAGGAGTAAAATAGCCGTATATTATACACCAGAGGCAAAGGGGCAGAATGTTATACACCGGGGGTGATGGGGCCAGATGTTACACACCGGGGTGATGGGGCCGGATGTTATACATTGGGGGTGATGGGACCAGATGTTATACACCGGGGGTGATGAGGTCTGATGTTATACACTGGGGGTGATGGAGCTGGATGTTATACACCGGGGGTGAGGGGGCCAGATGTTATACATTGGGGGTGATGGGACCAGATGTTATACACCGGGGGTGATGGGGTCGGATGTTATACACTGGGGGTGATGGAGCTGGATGTTATACACCGGGGGTGAGGGGGCCAGATGTTATACACTGGGGGTGATGGGGCTGGATGTTATACATTGGGGGTGATGGGGCTGGATGTTATACATTGGGGGTGATGGGGCCAGATGTTATACCCTGGGGGTGATGGGGCCAGATGTTATACACTGGGGGTGATGGGGCCAGATGTTATACACTGGGGGTGATGGGGCTGGATATTATACATTGGGGGTGATGGGGCTGGATGTTATACATTGGGGGTGATGGGGCCAGATGTTATACACTGGGGGTGATGGGGCCAGATGTTATACACTGGGGGTGATGGGGCCAGATGTTATACACCGGGGGTGATGGGGCTGGATGTTATACATTGGGGTGATGGGGCTGGATGTTATACACCAGGGGTGATGGGGCTGGATGTTATACACAGGGGTAAAATAGCCGTATATTATACACCAGAGGCAAAGGGGCAGAATGTTATACACCGGGGGTGATGGGGCCGGATGTTGTACGCCGGGGGTGATGGGGCTGGATGTTATACACTGGGGGGGATGGGGCCAGATGTTACACACCGGGGTGATGGGGTTCGGATGTTATACATTGGGGGTGATGGGACCAGATGTTATACACCGGGGGTGATGGGGCCGGATGTTATACACCGAGGGTGATGGGGCTGGATGTTATACACTGGGGGTGATGGGGCCGGATGTTATACACTGGGGGTGATGGGGCTGGATATTATACATTGGGGGTGATGGGGCTGGATGTTATACATTGGGGGTGATGGGGCCAGATGTTATACACTGGGGGTGATGGGGCCAGATGTTATACACTGGGGGTGATGGGGCCAGATGTTATACACCGGGGGTGATGGGGCTGGATGTTATACATTGGGGTGATGGGGCTGGATGTTATACACCAGGGGTGATGGGGCTGGATGTTATACACAGGGGTAAAATAGCCGTATATTATACACCAGAGGCAAAGGGGCAGAATGTTATACACCGGGGGTGATGGGGCCGGATGTTGTACGCCGGGGGTGATGGGGCTGGATGTTATACACTGGGGGGGATGGGGCCAGATGTTACACACCGGGGTGATGGGGTTCGGATGTTATACATTGGGGGTGATGGGACCAGATGTTATACACCGGGGGTGATGGGGCCGGATGTTATACACCGAGGGTGATGGGGCTGGATGTTATACACTGGGGGTGATGGGGCCGGATGTTATACACTGGGGGTGATGGGGCCGGATGTTATACACCGGGGGTGATGGGGCCAGATGTTATAAACCGGGGGTGATGGGGCCGGATGTTATACACCGGGGGTGATGGGGCCGGATGTTATACACCGGGGGTGATGGGGCCGGATGTTATACACTGGGGGTGATAGGGCTAGATGTTATACACCGGGGGTGATGGGGCCGGATACTATATACTGGGGATGATAGGGCCGGATGTTATACACTGGGGGTGATGGGGCCGGATGTTATACACTGGGGGTGATGGGGCCGGATGTTATACACCGGGGGTGATGGGGCAGGATGTTATACACCAGGGGTGATGGGGCCGGATGTTATACACTGGGGGTGATGGGGCCGGATGTTATACACTAGGGGTGATGGGGCTGGATGTTATATACCGGGGGTGATGGGGCTGGATGTTATACTCCGGGGGTGATGGGGCCGGATGTTATACACCGGGGGTGATGGGGCTGGATGTTATACACAGGCGGTGATGGGGCTGAATGTTATACACCGGGGGTGATGGGGCCGAATGTTATACACCGGGGGTGATGGGGCCGGATGTTATACACTGGGGGTGATGGGGCTAGATGTTATACACCGGGGGTGATGGGGCCGGATACTATACACTGGGGGTGATAGGGCCGGATGTTATACACTGGGGCTGATGGGGCCGGATGTTATACACTGGGGGTGATGGGGCCGGATGTTATACACCGGGGGTGATGGGGCAGGATGTTATACACAGGGGGTGATGGGGCCGGATGTTATACACTGGGGGTGATGGGGCCGGATGTTATACACTGGGGGTGATGGGGCCGGATGTTATACACCGGGGGTGATGGGGCTGGATGTTATACACCGGGGGTGATGAAGCTGGATGTTATACACCGGGGGTGATGGGGCAGGATGTTATACACAGGGGGTGATGGGGCCGGATGTTATACACTGGGGGTGATGGGGCCGGATGTTATACACTGGGGCTGATGGGGCCGGATGTTATACACCGGGGGTGATGGGGCTGGATGTTATACACAGGCGGTGATGGGGCTGAATGTTATACAACGGGGGTGATGGGGCCGGATGTTATACACCGGGGGTGATGGGGCCGGATGTTATACACTGGGGGTTATGGGGCCGGATGTTATACACCGAGGGTGATGGGGCCGGATGTTATACACTGGGGGTGATGGGGCCGGATGTTATACACCGAGGGTGATGGGGCTGGATACTATACCCTGGGGGTGATGGAGCCGGATGTTATACACTGGGGGTGGTGGGGCCGGATGTTATACACCGGGGGTGATGGGGCCAGATGTTATACACCGGGGGTGATGGGGTCGGATGTTATATATTGGGGGTGATGGGGCCGGATGTTATACACTGGGGGTGATGGGGCCGGATGTTATATATTGGGGGTGATGGGGCCGGATGTTATACACCGGGGGTGATGGGGCCGGATGTTATACACCAGGGGGGCGATGGAGCCGGATGTTATATATTGGGGGTGATGGGGCCGGATGTTATACACCGCGGGTGATGGGCCCGGATGTTATACACCGGGGGTGATGGGACCGGATGTTATACACCGGGGGTGATGGGGCCGGATGTTATACACCGGGGGTGATGGGGCCGGATGTTATACACCGGGGGTGATGGGACCGGACGTTATACTCCGGGGGTGATGGGGCCGGATGTTATACACTGGGGGTGATGGGGCCGGATGTTATACACTGGAGGTGATGGGGCCGGATGTTATACACCGGGGGTGATGGGACCAGATGTTATACACCGGGGGTGATGGGGCCGGATGTTATACACTGGGGGTGATGGGGCCGGATGTTATACACTGGAGGTGATGGGGCTGGAGGTTACACACTGGGGGCGAGTGGCTGGAGGTTATACACCGGGGGTGATGGGGCCGGATGTTATACACTGGGGGTGATGGGGCCGGATGTTATACACCGGGGGTGATGGGGCCGCATGTTATACACTGGGGGTGATGGGGCCGGAGGTTGTACACAGGGGGTGATGGGGCCGGAGGTTGTACACAGGGGGTGATGGGGCCAGATGTTATACACTGGGGGTGATGGGGCCAGATGTTATACACTGGGGGTGATGGGGCTGGATGTTATACACTGGGGGTGATGGGGCCGGATGTTATACACTGGGGGTGATGGGGCTGGATGTTATACACTGGGGGTGATGGGGCCGGATGTTATACACTGGGGGTGATGGGGCCAGATGTTATACACTGGGGGTGATGGGGCTGGATGTTATACACTGGGGGTGATGGGGCCGGATGTTATACACTGGGGGTGATGGGGCCAGATGTTATATACTGGGGGTGATGGGGCCGGATGTTATACACTGGGGGTGATGGGGCCGGATGTTATACACTGGGGGTGATGGGGCCGGATGTTATACACTGGGGGTGATGGGGCCGGATGTTATACACAGGGGGTGATGGGGCCGGATGTTATACACTGGGGGTGATGGGGCTGGATGTTATACACTGGGGGTGATGGGGCCGGATGTTGTACACTGGGGGTGATGGGGCTGGATGTTATACACTGGGGGTGATGGGGCTGGATGTTATACACCGGGGGTGATGGGGCCGGATGTTATACACTGGGGGTGATGGGACTGGATGTTATACACAGGGGGTGATGGGGCCGGATGTTATACACTGGGGGTGATGGGGCTGGATGTTATACACTGGGGGTGATGGGGCTGGATGTTATACACCGTGGGTGATGGGGCCGGGTGTTATACACCGGGGGTGATGGGGCCGGATGTTATACACCGGGGGTGATGGGTCCGGATGTTATACACTGGGGGTGATGGGGCCGGATGTTATACACTGGGGGTGATGGGGCTGGATGTTATACACTGGGGGTGATGGGGCCGGATGTTATACACCGGGGGTGATGGGGCCGGATGTTATACACCGGGGGTGATGGGGCCGGATGTTATACTCCGGGGGTGATGGGGCCGGATGTTATACACTGGGGGTGATGGGGCTGGATGTTATACACTGGGGGTGATGGGGCCGGATGTTATACACTGGGGGTGATGAGGTCGGGTGTTATACACCGGGGGTGATGGGGCCGGATGTTATACACTGGGGGTGATGGGGCCGGATGTTATACACTGGGGGTGATGGGGCTGGATGTTATACACCGGGGGTGATGGGGCCGGATGTTATACTCCGGGGGTGATGGGGCCGGATGTTATACACCGGGGGTGATGGGGCCGGATGTTATACACAGGGGGTGATGGGGCCAGATGTTATACACCGGGGGTGATAGGGCCGGATGTTATACACTGGGGGTGATGGGGCCGGATGTTATACACTGGGGGTGATGGGGCCGGATGTTATACACTGGGGGTTATGGGGCCGGATGTTATGCACTGGGGGTGATGGGGCTGGATGTTATACACCGGGGGTGATGGGGCCGGATGTTATACTCCGGGGGTGATGGGGCCGGATGTTATACACCGGGGGTGATAGGGCCGGATGTTATACACTGGGGGTGATGGGGCCGGATGTTATACACCGGGGGTGATGGGGCCGGATGTTATACTCCGGGGGTGATGGGGCTGGATGTTATACACCGGGGGTGATGGGGCCGGATGTTATACTCCGGGGGTGATGGGGCCGGATGTTATACACCGGGGGTGATGGGGCCGGATGTTATACTCCCGGGGTGATGGGGCCAGATGTTATACACTGGGGGTGATGGGGCCGGATGTTATACACCGGGGGTGATGGGGCCGGATGTTATACACCGGGGGTGATGGGGCCGGATGTTATACACTGGGGGTGATGGGGCCGGATGTTATACACCGGGGGTGATGGGGCCGGATGTTATACACTGGGGGTGATGGGGCCGGATGTTATACACCGGGGGTGATGGGGCTGGATGTTATACACTGGGGGTGATGGGGCTGGATGTTATACACTGGGGGTGATGGGGCCGGATGTTATACACCGGGGGTGATGGGGCCGGATGTTATACACTGGGGGTGATGGGGCCGGATGTTATACACAGGGGGTGATGGGGCCGGATGTTATGCACTGGGGGTGATGGGGCCGGATATTATGCACTGGGGGTGATGGGGCCGGATGTTATACACTGGGGGTGATGGGGCCGGATGTTATACACAGGGGGTGATGGGGCCGGATGTTATACACTGGGGGTGATGGGGCCGGATGTTATACACCGGGGGTGATGGGGCCGGATGTTATACACTGGGGGTGATGGGGCTGGATGTTATACACCGGGGGTGATGGGGCCGGATGTTATATCTTATCCAGAGTCCATCACTTGCAGCATATAGTGCATTTGTAATTGAGCAGATGACATGTGTATACTCCGGGTGAGCCGCTTCTGGCACCGTCATGCCTTTGGCTATGGGTTCAGCATTTCCTGACTGCACCGTACATCATGGAAACCACAGAATCTGTATCTGATTTGCTGTTAGGAGATCGGAGTAATAATACATCTAAGGAAACTGCACAGGATGGAACCATAATGTTAGAATAAAGCCGCTCTGAACCAACCGCCCGTCAGAAGCCGAACGTCCGGCTCGTTCCCAGCTAATGTCATAATACACAATGTTAGTTCAATTTAAGAGGCATTGATTTCTGCATCCCCCTCCCCCACCTCACATGATGTGCTCTGACATTTATTTTCCCGGACACCGAACATTGAGAGTTTAATTTCATGTTTATTTTTGCAGCTTTTTCCAGACGCACGGAGAAAAGACCTTTTAAATTGGTTTTAAAATCATTAAATTCCCCGAATGTTTTATGTACAGAAGTGCGGGAGGTGCGGGAGGTGCGGGAAGTGCGGGAGGTGCGGGAGGTGTGGTAGGTGCGGGAGGTGCGGGAAGTGCGGGAGGTGCGGGAGGTGCGGGAGGTGTGGTAGGTGCGGGAGGTGCGGGAGGTGCGGGAAATGCCGGAGGTGCGGGAGGTGTGGTAGGTGCGGGAGGTGCAGGAAGTGAGGGAGGTGTGGGAAATGCAGGAGGTGCGGGAGGTTCGGGAGGTGCGGGAGGTGTGGTAGGTGCGGGAGGTGTGGGAGGTGCGGGAGGTGAGGGAGGTGCGGGAAGTGCGGGAGGTGCGGGAGGTGCGGGAAGTGCGGGAGGTGTGGTAGGTGCGGGAGGTGCAGGAAGTGAGGGAGGTGTGGGAAATGCAGGAGGTGCGGGAGGTGCGGGAGGTGTGGTAGGTGCGGGAGGTGTGGTAGGTGCGGGAGGTGCAGGAGGTGCGGGAAGTGAGGGAGGTGAGGGAGGTGCGGGAAATGCAGGAGGTGCGGGAAGTGCGGGAGGTGCGGGAAATGCAGAAGGTGTGGGAGGTGCGGGAAGTGCAAGAAGTGCGGGAGGTGCAGGAGTTGTGGGAAGTGCGGGAAGTGCGGAAGGTGCGGGAAGTGGGGGAGGTTCGGGAAATGCAGGAGGTGCGGGAGGTGCGAGAAGTGCGGGAGGTGCGGGAGGTGTGGTAGGTGCGGGAGGTGCAGGAAGTGAGGGAGGTGTGGGAAATGCAGGAGGTGCGGGAGGTGCGGGAGGTGTGGTAGGTGCGGGAGGTGTGGTAGGTGCGGGAGGTGCAGGAGGTGCGGGAAGTGAGGGAGGTGAGGGAGGTGCGGGAAATGCAGGAGGTGCGGGAAGTGCGGGAGGTGCGGGAAATGCAGAAGGTGCGGGAGGTGCGGGAAGTGCAAGAAGTGCGGGAGGTGCAGGAGTTGTGGGAAGTGCGGGAAGTGCGGAAGGTGCGGGAAGTGGGGGAGGTTCGGGAAATGCAGGAGGTGCGGGAGGTGCGAGAAGTGCGCGAGGAGTGCGGGAGGTGCGGGAAGTGCGGGAGGTGCGGGAAGTGCAGGAGGTGCGGGAAGTGTGGGAGGTGCGGGAGGGGCGGGAGGTGCGGGAGGGGCGGGAGGTGCAGGAAGTGCGGGAGGTGCAGGAGGTGAGGGAAGCGCGGGAAGTGCAGGAAGTGCGGGAGGTGTGGGAAATGCAGGAGGTGCGGGAAGTGCAAGAAGTGCGGGAGGTGTGGGAAGTGCGGGAAATGCAGGAAATGCAGGAGGTGCGGGAGTTGCGGGAAGTGCGGGAGGGGCGGGAGGTGCTAGAGGTGCGGGAGGTGAGGGAGGTGCGAGAAGTGCGGGAGGTGTGGGAAGTGCTGGAGGTGCGGGAGGTGCGGGAAGTGCAGGAGGTGTGGGAAGTGTGGGAGGTGCAGGAGGTGAGGGAAGCGCGGGAAGTGCAGGAAGTGCGGGAGGTGTGGGAAATGCAGGAGGTGCGGGAACTGAAAGGGTGGTTGTAAATGGCTTCACATCCAGCTGGATGAATGTCTCAAGTGGGGTACCACAGGGCTCCGTCCTGGGACCTGTATTGTTCAACATCTTTATCAATGATTTAGATGAAGGAATTGAGGGTAAACTGATTAAATTTGCTGATGAAACAAAGCTAGGAGGGATAGCTAATACTAGAGAAGAGAGAGAGAGGATTCAAAAAGACCTAAATAAACTGGAGCAGTGGGCAGCAACCAACAGAATGGTTTTTAACAGGGAAAAATGCAAAGTACTACATCTGGGCAATAAAAATGAAAAAAGCATATACAGAATGGGAGGAATAGAGCTAAGCAACAGTACATGTGAAAAAGACTTAGGTATACTAATAGATCATAGACTGAACATGAGTCAACAGTGTGATGCAGCAGCAAAAAAGGCAAATACAATTCTGGGATGTATTAACAGAAGCATACAGTCTAGATCACGTGAAGTCATTATCGGTCTTTACTCCTCTTTGGTCAGACCTCATCTGGAATACTGTGTACAGTTTTGGGCACCACATTTTAAAAAAGACATAGACAAACTGGAGCAAGTTCAGAGAAGAGCGACCAGAATGGTGACTGGTCTGCAAACCATGTCCTATGAGAAACGGTTGCAGGATTTGGGAATGTTTAGCTTGCAAAAAAGAAGACTGAGAGGAGACTTAATAGCTGTCTACAAATATGTCAAGGGCTGTCACATTGTAGAAGGATCATCTTTATTCTCATTTGCACAAGGAAAGACTAGAAGCAATGGGATGAAACTAAATGGGAGGAGACACAGATTAGATATTAGAAAAAACTTTTTGACAGTTAGGGTGATTAATGAGTGGAACAGGCGGCCACGAGAGGTGGTGAGTTCCCCTTCAATGGACGTCTTCAAACAGAGGCTGGACAGACATCTGTCTGAGATGATCTAGTGAATTCTGCTTTGAGCAGGGGGTTGGACCAGATGACCCAGGAGGTCCCTTCCAACTCTACCATTCTATGATTCTATGATTCTATGATTCTAAGTGCAAGAAGTGCTGGAGGTGCAGGAAGTGCGGGAAATGCAGGAAATGCAGGAGGTGCGGGAGTTGCGGGAAGTGCGGGAGGGGCGGGAGGTGCTAGAGGTGCGGGAGGTGAGGGAGGTGCGAGAAGTGCGGGAGGTGTGGGAAGTGCTGGAGGTGCGGGAGGTGCGGGAAGTGCAGGAGGTGCGGGAAGTGTGGGAGGGGCGGGAAGTGCGGGAGGTGCAGGAGGTGAGGGAAGCGCGGGAAGTGCGGGAGGTGTGGGAAATGCAGGAGGTGCGGGAAGTGCGAGAAGTGCGTGAGGTGTGGGAAGTGCTGGAGGTGCAGGAAGTGCGGGAAATGCAGGAAATGCAGGAGGTGCGGGAGTTGCGGGAAGTGCGGGAGGGGCGGGAGGGGCGGGAGGTGCTAGAGGTGCTGGAGGTGCGGGAGGTGCTGGAGGTGCAGGAGGTGAGGGAGGTGCGGGAGGGGCGGAAGGTGAGGGAGTGCGGGAGGTACTGGAGGTGCGGGAGGTGCGGATCCAGATCTGGAGAATTCCTGCAGCTATTTTCAAAAGGTTCTTGTGATTAGGAGCTAGTGGAACAAAGGCGACGTGATTACATGGTGAAAGTGCTCAGAGGGGATGGGAGGCTCGTTACCAGCTGGAGTAATAAATGCAGAGGACGGAGGTGGAGAAGAGGGGGAAATATGGGGAGAGGCAATGGGTCAAGGCTTTTTTTTGTGCAGGTTTTGGTTTAATTAAGGTGTTAGGTTTATTATCGTCTCTTGTTTCCTAGAATTAGTTAATGTTGTCGTCATTATCATCCAGGACCTTAAACCTCATGCACACCACTGTATTTTTGCCCCATTTTCCTTCTATAGCCTTTGTGTTGCACTATATATTGCTGGCTGCAGAATGAGTTAACTGAGAATCGGTCAGTGAGTTCATTCAAACACATTTGCAATCCAAAAGGTAAAACATTTTTTGCATGTTTCATTATGGAGTCATTCCATATTTTTAAGCAAGGAGGAGGATTCAGGAGGAGGATTCAGGAGGAGGATTCAGGCTTCGACAAATGTAGGTGGACCCGGTTGATTTGCTGACTTTTCCAGGAGTTTAGGATTAGAAATGAGCAAACCCGAACAGTTCGTACCAGACAGTTAGTTAAACGCCTGACACTGACTTCTCCCGGAAGTCTGCTGCAATGTTTGAAGTTCTGGGGGAAGAGAGAGAGAAAATTTTCCAGCTCAAAAATTTGAGTCCTCATTGTTTTCAATGGGGTTCGGGTTGAAGTTTGGGTAAGGTTTTGGTACCAGAACCGAACTTTGGAATAAAGTTTGGGTAGGGTACCAGAACCTGAACTTCCATAAGTCCATTCATTCCTATGTAGAATATCTCCTCTTATTCCAGGAGGCAAATATGAGTTATTCACAGCAATGAATACTTGGCTATTTGGGCATCCAACAAGAATGGGAAATCCAATCATTTTTGAATTTGGGCTTCATTAAAAATTTTGCATCATTTGCCTTTTATAGACACTGTTAGCTACAGAACGAGTTAACTGAGAATCGGTCAGTGAGCTCATTCATATTGAATGAGCGAAAGTTTGTAACTCTTTTATCTGTCTTTTTCTGAGCTCTTCTCAGCTGATTTATGTCCATAGACCACATCCAAGTTGAATGTGCATTGAAACCAAGAGGTTATAAAAGCCAAACCATGCAAATTTTTTAATGAAACCCAATTGCAAAATTGATTGTTAGCCTCAAATACATACATTTAAGCTAAAAAAAAAGAATAATTGTCCCCAAAGGTAGATAACCCCTTCAAGGAGAGCTGTGTCAAGGGCTTCTCAGCGCGTTCTCCACTGATGAGGTACAAGTCTCCCGTAACAGCTGCCTATAGATAATCACATCACAAGGCTCATTAAAGGGTCAGACATTGATTTACAGGGTGGCCAACTCTTCCAGGTGGCACTAGGGAATTTTCTTTCCTTCCAAAAGTGAGCTCATTTGCATATTTTTCCTATAGAGCATTGCCAGATTTAGCCGAACTCCTCCAGAGCTATGGAGTCATCTGTCACCTTTATGCACTTTTTATGTTTTCCTATATAGCAAGTTGTTATAATCTCATTGACTGGACTGTTGGTCGCAATCCACTGTGTGCAGAATTATTAGGCAAGTTGTATTTTAGAGGATTATTTTTATTATTGATCAACAACTATGTTCTCAATCAACCGAAAAGACTCATAAATATCCAAGCTTAATATTTTTGGAAGTTGGAGTGTTTTTTTTTTAGATTTGGCTATCTTAGGAGGATATCTGTTTGTGCAGGTAACTATTACTGTGCAGAATTATTAGGCAACTTAATAAAAACCAAATATAATCCCATCTCACTGGTTTATTTTCACCAGGTAAACCAATATCAGTGCACAAAATTTAGAAATAAACATTTCTGACATGCAAAAGCAAAAACCAAAAAAATTAGTGATCAGTATAGCCACCTTTCTTTATGATGACACTCAGCAGCCTCCATCCATAGATTCTGTCAGTTGCTTGATCTGTTTTCGATCAACATTTCGTGCAGCAGCCACCACAGCCTCCCAGACACTGCTCCCAGAGGTGTACTGTTTTCCCTCCCTGTAGATCTCACCACAGCCTCCAGACACTGCTCCCAGAGGTGTACTGTTTTCCCTCCCTGTAGATCTCACATTTTATGATGGACCACAGGTTCTCTATGGGGTTCAGATCAGGTGAACAAGGGGGCCATGTCATTATTTTTTCTTCTTTTAGACCTTTACTGGCCAGCCACTCTGTGGAGTAGTTGGATGCATGTGATGGAGCATTGTCCTGCATGAAAATCATGTTTTTCTTGAACGATACCGATTTCTTTCTGTACCACTGCTTGAAGAAGTTGTCTTCTAGAAACTGGCAGTAGGTCTGGGAGTTGAGCTTCACTCCATCTTCAACCCGAAAAGGTCCCACAAGTTCATCTTTGATGATACCAGCCCATACCAGTACCCCACCTCCACCTTGCTGGCGTCTGAGTCGGAGTGGAGCTCTCTGCCATTTACTGATCCAGCCTCTGGCCCATCCATCTGGCCCATCAAGAGTCACTCTCATTTCATCAGTCCATAAAACCTTTGAAAAATCAGTCTTAAGATATTTCTTGGCCCATTCTTGACGTTTTATCTTATGTTTCTTGTTCATAGGTGGTGGTTTTTCAGCCTTCCTTACCTTGGCCATGTCCCTGAGTATCGCACACCTTGTGCTTTTTGATACTCCAGTAACGTTGCAGCTCTGAAATATGGCAAAACTGGTGGCGAATGTCATCTTGGCAGCTTCACGCTTGATTTTCCTCAATTCACGGGCAGTTATTTTGCGCCTTTTTTGGCCAATACGCTTCTTGCGACCCTGTTGGCTATTTGCCATGAAACGCTTGATTGTTCGGTGATCACGCTTCAAAAGTTTGGACATTTCAAGACTGCTGCCTCCCTCTGCAAGACATCTCACAATATTGGACTTTTCAGAGCCCGTCAAATCTCTCTTCTGACCCATTTTGCCAAAGGAAAGGAAGTTGCCTAATAATTAAGCCCACCTTATATAGGGTGTTGATGTCATTAGTCAACACCCCTCCTCATTACAGAGATGCACATCACCAGATTTACTTCATTGGTAGTTGGCTCTCAAGCCTAAGCAGCTTGGAGTAGGACAACATGTATAAAAAGTATCATGTGATCAAAATACTCATTTGCCTAATAATTCTGCACACAGTGTATTCATAGTAACAGTATACAGTATATATGTTTCTGCAGCCCATAATAATTCTCTTGTACATCAGAGTCACCGTGCCGCAACGTACAGGCGGCCCCCATGTGTGGGAATGAAATGCAGAGGGGACAAGGCGGCTATTTACATCTCTCTCACAAATGATAGGGTCTCCGCTGAGTAATTTATATGTTCTCTTTATGATAACTTAATAACAGAGGAGCCCCCCACTGGCATTCTAGTGACAAATACCATAAATTATCTTGTAGGAAACTGGAGGATAAGTCTGAATTAGGCCAGTGAATTTATGTCACAGCTGCTGAGGAGGGGGAATCGAATCAGAGCGAACACCAAAGGCATCCACCTTTAGAAGATACATTAGAAAAATTCTGCATTTCATGCCCCCCGTATTGATGACTTGTTCTGGAACTGGCTGTGTCCACACATGAATTGTTAAAGATTCCAATTGTTTACGTTACCAATTCAAAACAATATTGCAACATTGTAGCAAAATTCTCAACAGGTTGCAATTCACATCACAACCACTGGGTGGCCACGTAGAGGCATATGGCAGAAACATCTCCAGACAGAATGATGCGTTTTATTTTTTTTATTGGAAAGCTGATTATCCCATGCCATTCATTTTAGGACATGTAGAGCCAAGAAAAGAGTAAAGAAGGACATTAGTATAAGGTGAGATGAAAAATTTACTTACCATGACTCTAGGGGGCAGTATTTAGATAGATATAAAACCTATTTCTATCTCCAATATGCACTGGAAGGTGGGGCACCACTTCAGGCAGCACAAAGTACCCCTAAGTATAAAAACCCATATTCCATCATGTCTTCTACACTCACATCCAGATCTGCATCCACAACTCCACTGGATCCACATTACATATAAATTGATGGATCTTACATCTCAATAGCTCCCCCTGCTGGTTCAGAGCATGCACCTAGGGGATGTTGTATCAGGGTCTTAGCTAAAGTTTACATTATTTCTTTGTGTAAATCAATAGTATACGTGAATATAAGACACTTTGTAATATGTCTTATCAGAGAAATCTGCTCCACTTTCTCCACTTATGAGCCACTTCCATTCCTCCCACTTGCCTTTTGAACTCAAAGATGCTTTCCACTCCAATGCCGAAGCTAAACCTGCCCAGCTCAAGACAAGATGGACTCTGCCTGCTCACTGATGGATTAGATTACAGCTGCTTATCTATGGACAGGGGAAAAGGGGAGGAGCGAGAAGCAGAGTGAGAAAGACACACAGTGTTGTATTTACAGCTACACTGCTTAGTATTGATACATACCATGCTGCTGTTTTTAGTAAGTGTTTTATCTCACCTCAGTTGTGGATTTATAGTCACACTGCTTAATACTGCTGTATATTTCCCTTCATTTTGCTGCTTTCTACTAAGTATTTTATCTCTTGCCAGAGCTGGATTCACAGCTACACTGCTTAGTTCTGCTGTATAATTTCCTCTGTGCTGTTTCTGATGCAAGAGTGCAGGAACATCTCATTTCTGTGTGGGCTATGTATGGGAGACCATGGTCTGCTAAGCTTTCTTGAGCTCCACGCCAGGCTTAGCAAGTAGCGCAGCGTCCTCCCATGTGTTCAACTTCTTAGACCTATATAAGGCTTTCCAAGATACACACCTGGTCTTGGTATTAAGACTTTCTAGTAAATTTGTAGTTTGTCTGTGCACAGTTCCTGTCCACAGTCTCCATGATGCCGCCTGCCTGTGGTTTCCAGTCCTTGAGTTACCTGTCTGCAGCTTTCAGTACCACTGCTATCTGTCTGCGGTCTTCTGGACGTCTCCTATGTGCCTGCAGCTTCCATGTTATTCAGACTTTCTTGTTACTCTAGAGTTCTATCTGATACCTATTCCTGGTCTTCTGGAACCTCTAATGCGGCTGTTTCCATGGTATTTAGACTTTCTTGTTACTCCAGAGTTTTTCTGCTACCTTTCTGCTGTCTCCATGATGCCTCCTATCTGCCTGTGGCTTACAGTTCTTCAATCTCCTGTTTACCTATGGACTTCAGTAACTCTGCAACCTGTCTGCAGTCTCTAAGATGTCTCCAGTCTGCAGCTTCCAGTTCTTCAGTCTCTTGTCTGCCTGCTGCCTTCAGTAACTCTTCAATCTGTCTGCGGTCCCCAAGATGTCTCCTGTCTGCCTGCAGCTTCCAGTTCTTCAGTCTGCTGTCTACCTGCAGCCTTCAGTGACTCTGCAATATGTCTGCGGTCCCCAAGATGTCTCCTGTCTGCCTGCAGCTTCCAGTTCTTCAGTTTGCGGTCTGCCTGCAGCCTTCAGTGACTCTGCAATCTGTCTGCGGTCTCCAGCATGTCTCCTGTCTGCCTGCAGCTTCCAGTTCTTCAGTCTGCTGTCTACCTGTGGCCTTCAGTGACTCTGCAATCTGTCTGCGGTCTCCAAGATATCTCCTGTCTGCCTATGGCTTCCAGTCCTTCAGTCTGCTGTCTGCCTGCAGCCTTCAGTAACTATGCAATCTGTCTGCGGCCTCCAAGATGTCTCCTGTCTGCCTGCAGCTTCCAGTCCTTCAGTTTGCTGTCTACCTGCGGCCTTCAGTGACTCTGCAATCTGTCTGCGGTCTCCAGGATGTCTCCTGTCTGCCTGCAGCTTACAGTCCTTCAGTCTGCTGTCTACCTGTGGCCTTCAGTGACTCTGAAATCTGTCTGCTGTCTGCAAGATGTCTCCTGTCTGCCTGTGGCTTCCAGTCCTTCAGTCTGCTGTCTACCTGCAGCCTTCAGTGACTCTGCAATCTGTCTGCGGTCTCCAAGATATCTCCTGTCTGCCTGCGGCTTCCAGTCCTTCAGTCTGCTGTCTGCCTGCAGCCTTCAGTAACTATGCAATCTGTCTGCGGCCTCCAAGATGTCTCCTGTCTGCCTGCAGCTTCCAGTCCTTCAGTTTGCTGTCTACCTGCGGCCTTCAGTGACTCTGCAATCTGTCTGCGGTCTCCAGGATGTCTCCTGTCTGCCTGCAGCTTACAGTCCTTCAGTCTGCTGTCTACCTGTGGCCTTCAGTGACTCTGCAATCTGTCTGCTGTCTGCAAGATGTCTCCTGTCTGCCTGTGGCTTCCAGTCCTTCAGTCTGCTGTCTACCTGCAGCCTTCAGTGACTCTGCAATCTGTCTGCGGTCTCCAAGATGTCTCCTGTCTGCCTGTGGCTTCCAGTCCTTCAGTCTGCTGTCTACCTGCAGCCTTCAGTGACTCTGCAATCTGTCTGCGGTCTCCAAGATGTCTCCTGTCTGCCTGTGGCTTCTAGTCCTTCAGTCTGCTGTCTACCTGTGGCCTTCAGTGACTCTGCAATCTGTCTGTGGTCTCTAAGATGTCTCCTGTCTGCCTGTGGCTTCCAGTTCTTCAGTCTGCTGTCTGCCTTTGGCCATCAGGAGCTCTGCAAGCTGTGTGTGGTCTGCAGGACATCTCATGGCTGCCTGCGGCTTCCAGTCCACCACTTAATTGTCTGTGTCCTGTGTGCCTCATATGTCTGCTGCTCCAACGCCCGTGGTCCGTGTGCCCACCTGGATCTTGGGCTTAAAGGATCCACCTCACCTAGTGAGCCCCTTTTGTAACAGGCTCCACACAGCAGTTCAGAGACAACTGAAAATTAAAAATGGAGCCTGTAGAGAGCAAAAGTGGTGAAAAAATTCAGGAGACAAGTCATACAATGACCAGGAATAGAGCTATTCCTCACGTACATGCACATGCCAGAATATTCCCTAAAACAATATGTAAACTTTCAGTGTGCACCCGCATCACTGGAGCAGACCAGACATAAAATGCAAACAATATAATACAAATATATAATTAGCTTTTGTGGCAAATGAATCCAGAACATTTTACTTGGCTCCTTTGTGTCTTCACAATAACGCTGCATCGTTGGCGGATTCGGAAGCCACAGAGAGAATCAAATGAGCAAAACTGACTTTGCAAAATTTGGGATTCTCTGGATTCCAGGTTTTTGACATGAACAAATCACTTTGCAAAGGTTACACTGAAAATAAATTGGACGGAGGATTAGAATCTGCTTCTACAGAATTAAACATTGGAAATAACAAGCTGGATGAACACGTGACCTCTCACATCCAGAACATCCAGTGGTACAATGCGGTATCCTCATTGCTGTTAGTACATCTCATTCATTAGTCGATTGATACAATGAAATATAGCATCAGTTTTGGAAAAACATGGAAAAAAAGTTAATTTCTTGGGGTGCTATTATCACTAGTCAGGAAACCCCCAGGATTCTTCCAGACTTGAACATTTCTGAAATTTTTGTAAAAATGCTCCAAACTTAATGTTCTTGCTTCCATTGACTTGAATGGGGTAGTAATGTATAATTACTGCATTGTTTGGATATCACAAGGGCCCAATCCTTACTGGATCTAAATGTGGAGAACATGAGCCAAAACTGGCAATCATGGTGAGAACAACTTTCATCCTTCCTGAGAGCAACTGGAGGGGCCTTAGGAGGACACAAAGAGAAGATCATTAACTCAAAAATGTGTCGCATGGATTTATGTCATTCTACATCAACTAAGGAATGTGGCCATCAGACTTGTGGGGTCATCACAACACTGCACCAAACAATAAAACTTTCACAGTCCTTATCTATGAACTGCTAAAATACTAAAATATTTATAGCCAGAACTGTTTATCTCTTCCATAATAACTCTGCTTTTCATCACCTGTCTCATCTATTGCATTATTTCTGTGCCATATTGTGTATAAATATGTGACTCTTCAATTTTGGCTTATACTAGCCTGATGAAGAGACCTGAGTAGTCTCGAAAGCTTGCGACTTGTTATCATCTTTCCAGTTAGCCATTAAAAGGTATCAGCCACTGAGGACTCTCAAATCTAAATACTTCTCTAACTCAACAATGATATTTAAGAAGGATATGACCTTGAAGGACATACATAAGGAGGGTGTAAATTAGAGGTCAGTGCCTGATAAGAAGGGGATGACTTTAGTAGTTATACTGTTAGGTACCTGTGCCAGCTCCAGTGCCAGCTCTGCTCCCTCCTCCCGGGCTTTTTAATATCGGCACAGGCAACTGGGCACCACACGCGAATTAAGATAGCAAGCGCATGCTGCTACCACCTGCCTGCAATAGGAATAGTCACATGACTAACTCAGCTCTGCTGCTCTTAGGTGCTGTCAGCACACTCGGCACTACTACATCAAGGTACCTGTCTGCCAATCTGGCTCTTCTGTTCCAAAGTGCTGCACACACACTCAGCTTGGTTGCTTCAAGGTGTCTGTGTAGATGATATCCAGTTCTACTGATCTCTGCTTTTTCCACATGGCATCCAACAAACCCATCGTCACTATCTCTCGCCTCTCCATGTGTCATCTTGGTAATCTAGCTTTGCTGATTTATTTTATTGCCCAGCTGATTCAAATCCGTTTTTTCAAAGCTTCCAGTTCGTGCTGCTCCCCCTGACCTACTGCTTAGCAAATCCACCTAAGCCAGAAAAGTCCAAAAAAAAACCACATAAAGAGGTCATAACTCTAAATGTCATATATAAGGCAGCCGTGACTTTAGAGGTCATACCATGAATTAGGAGGTCACAATTTTAGAGGTTTTATACGCAAAAGTCAAGACCTTAGAGGTCATATATAAAAAGGTCATGGTTTTAAGGGACAGATATCAGGTTATCACTTTAGAAAAGAAATAAAGGAAAGCATGACTTTAGAGGTCATCTTCTGAGATGGCATATGGAAAAAATAATATAATATAATCGCTGCACTCCCTATAGGGTGCTCAAGTAGGGGCCGAACCCTAAATTTGTGGAAATAACCTTGGCACTCAAATGTTCTCTGCTTATAGAAATTTATTGCAGTCCAAAAAATTGCACACAGTAATAACAAAACGTTTCGGTCTTTCCGACCTTCTTCAGTTGACCATGTGTACTGTGGGTAAGTATAAGGGAGGGTATTGCTGGAGGGGTCCCTCAGGACTACCTGGTTGAAATGTGCGTGGGGGATCCGGTATCGCAACGCGGCTTCCACCGCTTGTTGCGATAGAAGTGGTGGAAGCCGCGTTGCGATACCTGATCCCCCACGCACATTTCAACCAGGTAGTCCTGAGGGACCCCTCCAGCAATACCCTCCCTTATACTTACCCTCAGTACACATGGTCAACTGAAGAAGGTCGGAAAGACCGAAACGTTTTGTTATTACTGTGTGCAATTTTTTGGACTGCAATAAATTTCCATAAGCAGAGAACATTTGAATGCCAAGGTTATTTCGGCATATGGAAAAAGTCCTGAGGAGAAAGTCATAACTATTAATCCGATAAGGTAAGTTTCACCTTGGTCAGAGATACCACCTGACACCCGCAATGAAAACCCAAGATATCTAAGAAAATGTATTATTGATCATCAAGACATAGACAACCAGCCATGATGATCCATGCGCCTGGTTACTTCATCGAACACTCCACCATTTGTGTGGGGTCAATGACCATAGACCTCATAGATATTCCAAACCCACAGCACTAAACATGAATTTTCTTTGCAAGCATTTGAAACTCTTTAGATAGTTTCAAAATGTCCATCTGCGGAAACTAGAGATGAACGGATCGGGAAAAATTTGAATTTGCTTGTTAGCGCAGATTTTCCTTGGAAATTTGATTCACAGAGAAGTTATTTTCCTCAGATTTAATGTTCTTTATTATGCTCTAGGATCTCAAAAGACCCCAGACTATAATAAAAGTAAGGTGTAAAAAATTAGAAAACTCCTCATGCTCCACTTACATCTCACCTCTCTGGCTCCTTCACTCCTCCCGTCACCCATCTGGTCCTTGCCACATCTTCTGATCTTCTGCTTGCTGAAGTCCCTCTAGCCAAGGACTGATGAAGCCCAGGAGGGTTTTCGCAACAGTGCAAATAGTCATGATGTGCACCGTGAACTTTCGCGTGCATACAAAAAACCATCATTAGAACCAGAAGTCCAACCTAGCTTAAGAGGCCTGGGGATTTTACAACGAGCGACAACAATCAGAAGATGCGAAGAGGTGAGGTGAGCAGTAAAGAGAGTATAAGTATTTTTTTGTAACATTTTGATGGCCCTTTATGGCTCAAAAAATTTTGTCAAATTCTGCACCGAAGGGAGATACAACATTTTTTATAAAATTAGAATAAAATTCAACTCCACTCAAATATATTTTCTCATCTTTAAGAAAAACGAAAGAATGACTTTCACAATGAAAAGTTCTTCCAACTTCCATGGTTCTGTGGTTCTACCACATCATGGATTTTGTGAATGAAGTTCTTCCAACTTCCATGATTCTGTGGCTCTACCACATCATGGATTTTGCGAATGAAGTTCTTCAAACTTCCATGGTTCTGTGGCTCTACCACATCATGAATTTTGCAAATGAAGTTCTTCCAAACTTCCATGATTCTGTGGCTCTACCACATCATGGATTTTGCGAATGAAGTTCTTCCAACTTCCATGATTCTGTGGTTCTACCACATCATGGATTTTGCAAATTAAGTTCTTCCAAACTTCCATGATTCTGGGGTTCTACCACATCATGGATTTTGTGAATTAAGTTCTTCCAACTTCCATGGTTCTGTGGCTCTACCACATCATGGATTTTGTGAATAAAGTTCTTCCAACTTCCATGGTTTTGTGGCTCTACCACATAATGGATTTTGCGAATGAAGTTCTTCCCACTTCCATGGTTCTGTTGCTCTACCACATCATGGATTTTGCGAGTTAAGTTCTTCCAACTTCCATAATTCTGTGGCTCTACCACATCATAGATTTTGTGAATGAAGTTCTTCCAACTTCCATGGTTCTGTGGCTCTACCACATCATAGATTTTGTGAATGAAGTTCTTCCAACTTCCATGGTTTTGTGTCTCTACCACATCATGGATTTTGTGAATGAAGTTCTTCCAACTTCCATGCTTCTGTTGCTCTACCACATCATAGATTTTGCGAGTTAAGTTCTTCCAACTTCCATAATTCTGTGGCTCTACCATATCATAGATTTTGTGAATGAAGTTCTTCCAACTTCCATGGTTCTGTGGCTCTACCACATCATGGATTTTGCAAATAAAGTTCTTCCAACTTCCATGGTTCTGTGGCTCTACTACATCATGGATTCTGTGAATGAAGTTCTTCCAACTTCCATAGTTTTGTGGCTCTACCACATCATGGATTTTGCAAATGAAGTTCTTCCAACTTCCATGGTTCTGGTTCTCTACCACATCATGGATTTTGCGAGTTAAGTTCTTCCAACTTCCATAATTCTGTGGCTTTACCACATCATAGATTTTGTGAATGAAGTTCTTCCAACTTCCATGGTTCTGTGGCTCTACCACATCATGGATTTTGTAAATAAAGTTCTTCCATCTTCCATGGTTCTGTGGCTCTACTACATCATGGATTATGTGAATGAAGTTCTTACAACTTCCATGGTTCTGTGGCTCTACCACATCATGGATTTTGTGAATGAAGTTCTTCCAACTTCCATGGTTCTGTGACTCTACCACATCATGGATTTTACATAAGAGATACTGAGCGGAGGAAATGCTTAACCTGCGAAACAAAAAAAATATCTGAAAATTGCTAAAGAAACATTCTACAGGAGTGCAAAGAAAACCCAAACACTTGCAACAAAATGTCATCAACTTCCCGCAATCCTTCACAATCCTTCACATTCAAGTACCCTGTCCTTTCGCTGGTAATTTTTTTTTTTATGCAATCAGCGTCGACTCCAGTAGAAGACGCTTCTTACTCCTCAAGTTAGAATGTAAAAAGCTCTAAGATGCCATTTAAATCCACCCGCGGAATCCACGTCACCTTATTGTGATACTGCGTTTGATTATGAGGCAACATGTTGCATAATGAATAAACATTTTCTAAAGGAAGTGCAATGGCATAATGAATTTTTCAGAGGCAAAAATAGAAGAGGAAGCCTTTAAAAATACATGAGGAGCACATTTGATTGCATGTCAAAGCTCCGAGGAGAAAAAATAAAAACAAAAAAAAAAAGGGACAATAATGAAATAAATAAGGAGGCGATAAACGGAGACCGCGGATCGGGATGGGAGCTGGAATGTAAATAAGTTCGGTCCATGGAAAGGAGCGAGAATTAATGAATGATTACCTAATTATTGTGCACAGGGAAATAATTCACGCACAACTGAAGTTTCTTTGTAACACATCCATTTGTTTTTTGCAGACTGCGGCTTCAAAAATAAGAAAAATCAACTCGGGGTGAAGAAAAACATCAGGAAAGGTAATTATTGCATAACAAAACCTACGGCCGAGATTCATCATTGTAATATGGTGATGTAACGCCGGGATCAGACTGCTCATTCTAAACACATTATTATTGATATTTGACCGCAAAATCCTATACGTCAATGTCCGCTTCTATTGGCAGCCATTATTTATTTTAGTTATTGGATTTGTGCTGCTTATTCTAACAAACAGGATCAAGAGCTGTCCGAAAACAGATTACAGAGGGGAAAGAAATAATGACTGCGCTCTAGGAAGTAGATAAATCATCAGGAGAAGAATAACGCTATAGGCAGTATAATTACTACAAACTTTATGTACAGAGCAGTATTATAGTAGTTATATTCTTGTACATATGGGGCAGTATTATAGTAGTTATATTCTTGTACATAGGAGCAGTATTATAGTAGTTATATTCTTGTACATAGGAGCAGTATTATAGTAGTTATATTCTTGTACATAGGGGCAGTATTATAGTAGTTATATTCTTGTACATATGAGCAGTATTATAGTAGTTATATTCTTGTACATAGGGGGCAGTATCATAGTAGTTATATTCTTGTACATAGGAGCAGTATTATAGTAGTTATATTCTTGTACATAGGGGCAGTATTATAGTAGTTATATTCTTGTACATAGGGGGCAGTATTATAGTAGTTATATTCTTGTAAATAGGGGGCAGTATTATACTAGTTATATTCTTGTACATAGGGGCAGTATTATAGTAGTTATATTATTGTACATAGGATCAGTATTATAGTAGTTATATTCTTGTACATAGGAGCAGTATTATAGTAGTTATATTCTTGTACATAGGAGCAGTATTATAGTAGTTATATACTTGTACATAGGGGCAGTATTATAGTAGTTATATTCTTGTACATAGGAGCAGTGTTACGCACACGCTCGAACTAACTGACGTGAGAGTGATTAGTGATCCCACTGCACCATGAACCGAGGAGTGCCTGGAGGGGCGTAACTAAGTATCAACCCAGTCCGACCAAGGTCGCACAGCGGCTCAGTCGACTCCGTGAACCAGGGAGGAACCGAGCAGAGGGACCAGGTGCTACTCCATGTCAGACCCCGGTCACAGCTGTTGACCCACACCGGGGAATGCAGGAACAGGCAGGTTAGACTGGCATATTGACAGGTGGGTACTGGCAGGCACGGCTGGTATGCAGACAGGTGGATATTGACAGGCACTGCTGGTATGCAGAAAGGTGGGCACTGGCAGGCACAGCTGGCATGCAGACAGGTGGGCACAGGCAGGTACGGCTGACATGCAGACAGGCGGGTACTGGCAGGTAGGAACGTAGGCAGGATAGGGACCAGTACAGACTGGGATACAGGAACGGAGCCGCAGGTGCAGTAGACAAGCAGAGCGGAGCAAAACCGCAGATGCGGTGAACAAGCAGAGCAGAGCAAAACCCGCAGATGGGGTGAACAAGCAGAGCACAGCAAAACCGCAGGTGCGGTGAACAAGCAGAGCAAAGCAAAACCCGCAAATGCGGTAGACAGGACAGGGCTCTGTTCACATGGAAAAGACTGGAAAACACAAGAAGATAGCTGGAACACAGGAGTTAGATACAGAGGCAGGGAAACAGAATGAGCAGAACCAGATACACACAAGGTACTTGCAATGAAGTAGCGAGTGGACACAAAACTCACAAACAGAAATACAGAGACAACGAGTTGGAGTTAGGTGCAGGTTCAGATACTGCAGGAAAAGGGGAAGGTACAGACATAGAGAAAAACAGGTAACGGACTAGGACACTGTTCAGACAGGTTCTGAACCAGGAACAAGATACAGGAACGAGCCTGGGAACTCAGCCCCCAGGGTGGCGGAAACTGACTAGAAGTCACAGGTACAGGTAACAGACCTGGGTATACAGCCCCCAGGGTGGCAGAAACAGACTAGATACAGGACAGGACCTGGCAACTCAGTTGCAAGGAACACACAGATGGAAAGTGTTGCTCAGGCCCCTCCTACTGGGTGGAGGGGGTTTAAATATCCAGTGACTCACAGCAATAGGCTGGGGATGCATTAGGACTGCGCACACTGCAGCTTTAAAAATCAGGAAGCAACAGCGCCGCTGCCCTAAGCCAGCAGACAAGAGACATACAAACAGCAGGTACTGGAGCAAAGTGTGCAGCCTGGCCTGATAGGTAAGATTGCGGTCTTGCATGGTGAGTGGTGGTAGGCCATGCAAGCACGCCGCCAGGGATGTTACAAGCAGTATTATAGTAGTTATATTCTTGTACATAGGAGCAGTATTATAGTAGTTATATTCTTGTACATAGGGGCAGTATTATAGTAGTTATATTCTTGTACATAGGAAGCAGTATTATAGCAGTTATACTCTTGTACATAGGAGCAGTATTATAGTAGCTATATTTTTGTACATAGGGGGCAGTATTATAATAGTTATATTCTTGTACATAGAAGCAGTATTATAGTAGTTATATTCTTGTACATAGAAGCAGTATTTTAGTAGTTATATTCTTGTACAAAGGGGGCAGTATTTTAGTAGTTATATTCTTGTACATAGGAGCAGTGTTATAGTAGTTATATTCTTGTACATAGGGGCAGTATTATAGTGGTTATATTCTTGTACAAAGGGGGCAGTATTATAGTAGTTATATTCTTGTACATAGGAGCAGTATTATAGTAGTTATATTCATATACATAGGGGGCAGTATTATAGTAGTTATATTCTTGTACATAGGGAGCAGTATTATAGTAGTTATATTCTTGTACATAGGGGCAGTATTATAGTAGTTATAGTCTTGTACATAGGAGCAGTATTATAGTAGTTATATTCTTGTACATAGGAGCAGTATTATAATAGCTATATTCTTGTACATAGGGAGCAGTATTATAGTAGTTATATTCTTGTACATAGGAGCAGTATTATAGAAGTTATATTGTTGTACATAGGGGACAGTATTATAGTAGTTATATTCTTGTACATAGGGGAAGTATTATAGCAGTTATATTCTTGTACATAAGGGGCAGTATTATAGTAGTCATATTCTTGTACATAGGGAGCAGTATTATAGTAGTTATATTCTTGTACATAGGGGACACTATTATAGTAGTTATATTCTTGTACATAGGGGCAGTATTATAGTAGCTATATTCTTGTACATAGGGAGCAGTATTATAGTAGCTATATTCTTGTAAATAGGGGCAGTATTATAGTAGTTATATTCTTGTACATAGGGGCAGTATTATAGCAGTTATAATCTTGTACATAGTGGCAGTATTATAGTAGTTATATTCTTGTACATAGGGAGCAGTATTATAGTAGTTATATTCTTGTACATAGGGAGCAGTATTATAGCAGTTATATTCTTGTACATAGTGGCAGTATTATAGTAGTTATATTCTTGTACATAGGGGCAGTATTATAGTAGTTATATTCTTGTACATAGGGGCAGTATTATAGTAGTTATATTCTTGTACATAGGGGCAGCATTATAGTAGATATATTCTTGTACATAGGAGCAGTATTATAGTAGTTATAATCTTGCACATAGGGGACAGCATTATAGTAGATATATTCTTGTACATAGGAGCAGTATTATAATGTTTATAATCTTGCACATAGGGGCAGTATTATAGTAGTTATATTCTTGTACATTGGGGCAGTATTATAGCAGTTGTATTCTTGTACATACTGGCAGTATTATAGTAGTTATATTCTTGTACATTGGAGCAGTATTATAGCAGTTATATTCTTGTACATAGGGAGCAGTATTATAGTAGTTATATTCTTGTACATAGGGGACAGTATTATAGTAGTTATATTCTTGTACATAGGGGACAGTATTATAGTAGTTATATTCTTGTACATAGGGAGCAGTTTTACAGTAGTTATATTCTTGTACATACGGGGCAGTATTATAGTAGTTATATTCTTGTACCTAGGGGGCAGCATTATAGTAGATATATTCTTGTACATAGGAGCAGTATTATAATAGTTATAATCTTGCACATAGGGGCAGTATTATAGTAGTTATATTCTTGTACATTGGGGCAGTATTATAGCAGTTATATTCTTGTACATACTGGCAGTATTATAGTAGTTATATTCTTGTATATAGGGGGCAGCAATCTAGTACTTATATTCGTGTACATAGGGGCCGTATTATAGTAGATATATTCTTGTACATAGGAGCAGCAATATAGTAGTTATATTCTTGTACATAGTGTAATGCAGCGGCTTGCTGCATTACTAAAATCTCCAGGGGTTGTGTTCTGGCTGACCATTTACCTCCCCCTCAGGTGACTGATCACATGACTGTGACATCATCACAGGTCCTGTGTGCACAGAAGGATATAGAAATCCTGGTGGTTTGAAACAGACAGAGAGAGAGAGAGAGAGGCCTGGTGAAGCCTGGAAGGCAGTGGCAGGATCCCTGTGTTTGGGGATACTAGTAGCCTTGGAAGGCACGTGGCCTAGAGACTACGGCTAGTGAGCCTTAAACGACAGCTTTGGCTGAACAGAGCTGAGAGAAGCAGCTAAGACCCAGCAAAGGTAAAAACGCTGCTTGATGTGGACATTGATATTGCTACCTTGCTGAAGGCTGTATTTGGAGCCAAGTGGGCATGTCTGTCACTGGAAAGGCTCTTGGATATTATATGTGTATCATGTCGGCGAGCCACTGAGATGGACTATGTTATGTGCAGTTTATGATATGTAATAAACTGCTGGACTGTGAATTACCGGAAAAAACGTTGCATGTGTGCTTTAATTGACCCGGTGAAGATAGTACCCCCAGCGTGATGAATAGCGCCACCTTACATGTGGTTGGAGAATGCGGGCAACGGCAGCCTGGTTGCTAGGGTCAACGGCAGCCTTGTTGCTAGGGGTAACGGCACAGGACGACGATTGTGAATGCAAGCATCTTGCTGTGGCTCGGCGAGGTCAGGAAGATTAAAGCATCTGGCTGTAACTCGGCGGGGTTACGAAAATTGCTGTCGCAGTCAAACTTGGCTTGCTGTGGCTCGATGGGGCCACAAAAATTTTCCGGAAAAGCGGTGTGAAGTGTCTAGTGTGAACAGCGTACCGCGATGGCTATAAATGGAGCAGTATTCCCAGACGGAATGGAGAAGTGGTGGGATGACAAGCTACAAATGGTCTGCAGCAAAATGGAGTGTCCTGAAGAAATGCAGGAGCTGATAAAGATGGCTGTGAAGGGAGCAGAAAATGAGACTGAAGCTATTGAGCGATTAAAGTGCCTGTTGCAGCAGCTGCAGGACATGCTACAGGAACGTCGGGAGCTGTTGGCACATTACAGAATGGCGGCAGCGGACCATTCTGTGAGTTCTCCTGTGGCGCCGGTACTATCCCAGATTGCCCAGGGAGGTAGAAAGAGATGTTGTGAACTGGGTCCTAAGACCATTGCTGGTTTTGTTGTAAAAATCCCCCTACAGGTGTGGGTGTCCAAAAGGGGTGGAGCCTCAAAAGGGGGCGGGGTTTCAAAAGAGCGTGGAGTATAGAAAGCCAAAATTGGTTACTGGTTGTGGGTTGGTACCGCTTAAAAATGACAATTTGACCGTTGATAACAGAGTAGCTCCAGTAGAAGGGGTTGACGTCAAAGTGGGAGGAGACTTGTCGGTCCACAACACCATGGGGAGTGACACAGAGCCCATAGCTAAAGGTGACACTACAAAAGTAGAAACAGAGTTCAGTCAGGAGGAGCTAGACGAGGTGAGAAAGTCCCCCTCTCGTCGTCAACGGCGCAAGGGCCACAAAAAAGTTGCTCCTGTAGACTTTGCTGAAAGGGCAAATAAAGAAAATGCAATGTTGTGTGCCTTTATTCCGAGTGTGGATCCTCCTGAGATCAGGATCAGGAGGGAAGAGGAGGTGACGTTGCCAGTAGCAACCTCCGGTACAGTATCAGACAACAAAGAAGATCAGGAGGAAGAGTGGGATGCAGTTCTGCAGATTCGGTACAAGCAGGATGATCTACTGAGACAAAAGGATCAGGAACCGACATCCTTGAAGGGGGTGCTGAAAGAGGAGGTGGCCAATCCTGACCAAGAGCTGGTGCCTGTCAGGCAGCAGTATCAGAGTGACATGCAGCAACTAAGGAAAAACATGGAAAATGTGTCCCAGGACTTGCCAGTAGGAACGTAGGCAGGATAGGGACCAGTACAAACTGGGATACAGGAACAGAGCCGCAGGTACGGTAGACAAGCAGAGCGGAGCAAAACTCGCAGATGCAGTGAACAAGCAAAGCAGAGCAAAACCCGCAGATCCGGTGAACAAGCAAAGCAGAGCAAAACCCGCAGATGCGGTGAACAAGCAAAGCAGAGCAAAACCCGCAGATGAGATGAACAAGCAAAGCAGAGCAAAACCGCAGATGCGGTGAACAAGCAAAGCAGAGCAAAACTGCAGGTGCGGTGAGCAAGCAGAGCAAAGCAAAACCCGCAGAAGCGGTAGACAGGAAAGGGCTCTGTTCACATGGAACAGACTGGAAAACACAAGAGGATAGCTGGAACACAGGAGTTAGATGCAGAGGCAGGGAAGCAGAATGAGCAGAACCAGATACACACAAGGTACTTGCAATGAAATAGCGAGTGGACACAAAACTCACAAACAGAAGTACAGAGACAACGAGTTGGAGTTAGGTGCAGGTTCAGATACTGCAGGAAAAGGGAAGATACAGACATAGAGACAAACAAGTAACGGACTAGGACACTGTTCAGGCAGGATCTGAACCAGGAACAAGATACAGGAACGAGCCTGGGAACTCAGCCCCCAGGGTGGCAGAAACTGACTAGAAGCCACAGGTACATGTAGCGGCCCTGGGTACTCAGCCCCCAGGGTGGCGGAAACAGACTAGAGAAAGGACAGGACCTGGTAACTCAGTTGCAAGAAACACACAGATGGAAAGTGTTGCTCAAGCACCTCCTACTGGGTGGAGGGGGTTTAAGTATCCAGTGACTCACAGCATTAGGACTGCGCACACTGTAGCTTTAAGAATCAGAAAGCAACAGTGCCGACGCCCTAAGCCAGCAGACAAGAGACATACAAACAGCAGGTACTGGAGCAAAATGTGCAGCCTGGCCTGAAAGGTAAGATTGCGGTCTTGCATGGTGGGAGATGGTAAGCCATGCAAGCACGCCTCCAGGGATGTTACAGCTTGGATGATTCGGTGGATGTAAGAGCCGAGATCAAGGAACTCAAGGAGACGTTACAAGCCCATTTGAAGCAAGAGAAGCTTGAGAGACTGGCTGTCGAGAGCCGAGTGGGCGCATTGGAGACAGAGAGGTCTGAGAGAACTCTACTGATAAAGGAGCAATTGAAGCAGGAAGAGCTTCAGAGATGGGTTGCTGAGAGGCGAGTAGCTGAGCTAGAGGAAGAAGTTGTCAATCTCAAAGGTTGCCTGGCAAAGTACCAGTCAGTGAATGAGGCCTCCTTGGAGAAGGAACAGGGCAAACAAGTTGCGCTTAATCCTTTATACCATGAGAAGGTGGACCTGAGGAGAGCTGAGAGAGTGTTAAAAGAAGATAAGTATGAAATGGAAGTGATCAAGATGAGAATTCTTGAATTCATAGCTGTGAGTCAGCTCAGGAGAAGCATACAGGGTGAAGAAGCTGAAAGTCAGTTGTCCCTGAAACCTGAACCAGATGATCATTTGGAGACCACTGGTGAGACAGAAACGTCTTGGTACAAGTGTCTCATAGATGTACCCGAAGATTTGAGAGAAGAATGCACCAGAGAGTCAGTGCATGAAGAGTTTAAGTAGGCCGTGGGAGCCTGTAAGGTGTACTCGACCTCAGAAGCTAAGCAGCTGGTGGTCCTGTCCACAACCGAAGTCACAGTGAAGAGGGTGGCTATCCTAAGTGACATGCACTGGCGATGTGTTCGCACGAAGTGGTTTGTGACGCGCCCCCTGGGCCGTATGTGTGTGGGGATACCCGGAACCGGACCCGTTGTGGATGCTGGGGGTTGTAGTCCTTGCATGGTGGGGACCCGGTCCCGTGGCTCAGGGCGGTCAACCCAAATGGCAGTCTATTTATAGGGTTTTGTGATTAAATGTCCGACTACGCCACCCGTGGATTGCGGTCAGAGTGAACCGCCGCTGCAAGGCAGACCGCTGAGGCTGGTGTTGTGGTTGCAGCAGAGGATAGTATAACTCCCCACGGGAAGAGTATAGCCTCAGGGCAGCGAGCGCGGAGGCTGGGGGTGATGGTGCGCGGGAGCAGCAGTAATGACACAGAGCCCTGTAATGCAGTCCAGGGTATTTACTCACAGTTCTTTATCCATGTTACTACAGCTGGTCATAACGTCCCACGTCGCACTGTGCTCACCAGGTGAGGGGCTCGGCCTACTCCCAGATAACTTTGGAGCGTTTCACAGGACCCCCTTTGTGTGTCCTTCCTTTGGCCTTTCATACCCCACCAGTGACCTTGCTTCTGTCCAGCTGCCTCGGGCCTTGTCGGGCAAACGTTGGTGCCGTTTCCCTGACCCTATGTGGTGCCTTCCTAGCGGGTGTAGCGAGGGGCTGCTCCACATAAAATGTCACAGCCTCCGGTTTCTAGCTGAGGGTAGTTCTCCGCCTCCACTAGTTTCGGGGACCGGTCTCCCCCTTTGGCCTGGCCCCCCTACGCAGGTAGATTCGGGCATGCGGTGGCAACTCGCCGGTCCACACCAGGGGGGTCCCTTCGTTCCTTGTTCCTGGAGCCTCCTCCACTCCTTTTCCTTCCTTCTCCTTCCTCCAGGCTCCGGCCGTTCTCTCAGGCCTGCCTGCGGAGCAGAGCTCGGTTTGAGCCTCTGCTCCCTGCCTTCTCCTCTCACTGAACTCGCTCTCCTTGCTCTTTCAGTGCTGGCTGGGCCTCACAGGCTAGGCCCACCTCCGGAGCAGAGCCCCATGCAGAGGCCCTTACTCTGTCACTTCTTCTCTCTGACTGAACTTCTTCTCCCCGTCTCTAAGATGGTGCCCACCTTTTATACCTCCCTCTAAGTGCACCCAGGAACTGCCCTCTCCCTCCTATGCACTACAGGGTCCCCCCTTCCACGGTGTTCCCTCCCCCCACTCCAGCTAGGGACAGGGACTGTCGTGCTCTACTTGGAGCATATCGGTCGCCCTGCCCCCCGGAAATGTGGTGTAATGCATGCAGGTGTCAGGGTCCTGATCCACACTCCATCCTTACCTGGAAGTGAGATATCGCACATCTGGTTGAGATGCAATACCTCTGTAGCGACCGAACCCTCGGGGCGCTGCATTTGTCCGATTGAAGACGGAACAAGCCATTAGACAACTGGAGCTTATGAGAAAAGCTCAAAGTCTGCGGGAAGAAGTCATCCGGGTGCCTCAGGCTCTGGTAAGAAAGCTCATTGGGAGAAATGGCCGAACCATGCAAATGATGGTAAAGAAGTCTGGTGTGATGAAAGTAAGCAGTCCACGTGATCATCCTGGACTGGATACCAGATGAAGACGGCATGGTGTCATTCTCCGCTGTAGGAACGTAAGAAAATCTTGTATATATACGCATGCTGGTGACGCGCCCCTGGGCCTGCTGCGTCGCGCGGCATCGCGCGCACGGGGGAGCTTACCCGGAGCCGGATCTGATAGGAGTAGTAGTCCTTGTGGCCGTGACCCGGTCCGTGCCCAGGGAGTCAAACTAAGTGGCAGTCTATGGCAGTAGATGTTAACTTGATCGACTACGCCACCCGTTGAGTGCGGCTTTGAAGCCGCCGCTGCAGAACAGTCCACTGAGGCCAGGTGTATAAGGATGTGCAGCGTGGTGGTATAACCCCCAACGGGAGGGGTATGGCCTCAGGGCAGCAGGTGTAGATGATGGGGGTTGTGATGATGCAGGAAGGAGAGGCAGAGACGTGAGATGCAGTTTCAGGGTTTTTACTCACTGATGTTGCTTTAGTCACTCTGGCCTTGAGTGACCACCCGAGCCGTGCTGCGTCCACCAGGTGCGGGACTCGGCTAACCCCCAGGCAGTTCCGGAGCGTGATCCTGAGCTTCCCTCTCACTCTCTTTCTCCTGGCCGTCCCCACCAGGGATCCACCTTTGTCCGGCTCCCTCGGGCCTCTTAGTGGTTGAACCTTCTCTGGCTTCCCTGGCCCTACTCGTGGTGTGCCTTCCTGGTGGATATGGTGAGGGTCGTGGCAAAACTTGACCACGACCTCCGGTTCCTGGTTAAGGGTTACTTCTGCCTCTGCCAGCTTGGGATCCGGTGCCCTTTTCTGCCAACCCTTCACCCTTTTGGCTTAATTCTGGGATCTTAGGGTTCCCTCTGTCTCTGCTTCTCTGGGCCTTTCTTCCTCCTCTCTCTTCACTGCAGGCTTGGCCCTGGAGCTGGGCCCTGCCGGAGCCACAGCTCCCTGTCAGCCCTCCTGGCTGAGCTCCTCTGCTCTGCTCCTCCTCAGACTGAACTCGACCAAAGACCCTATTCTAAGATGGTGCCCACCATATATACTCCCTCTATGTGTGAGCCCAGGTGACTAGCACCCAATGAGCTCCTAGCTTTACCCAGAGTACTCCCCCTATCTGCCCCTACACTACTGGGATGTTCCACCCCCCTCCCACTCCAGCCAGGGACAGACGCTGTCGTACCTGCACATTTACTTGGTGGGAGTACCGTAGTTCTGTCCCCCGGAAATGGGATGTATGTAGTGCATGCAGCCTACTGAGCTCAGTCCCACACTCCATCCTTACCCGGGAGTGGAATACCACACCTCTGGAGTGAGGTGCAATACCCCTGTAGCAGCCGAGCCCTCAGGGTGCTACATTCCCCCCTGGTAAATCACAGCACGTCCTCGGGCTGTAAAAGAATAAACATACCAAAAACATACAAAATTTTTTTCAAAACATAAACATTACAAACATTATCAGCAAATATATAACATTACGGGTAACTTCTTATATTATTAGACTTTTTGATATAAAACTCTTTCAGATAAATATTCTTGAGCTTCTGGCCACTGTGCACTTGTGACCAGGTAAAAAGTGCAACAGTCACTTGAAGGAAAACAGTTCTTCTATAAAACCAGTAGGGGGCGCCTTAGGAAGTGCAACTATTTACAAGGGGTGTGGCCGCTCTCAGTCCTCGGCCAGTGGGGAAAAGGGATGGCTGCTCACAGTCCTCAGCCTGTTTAGGGATAGGGACACACGGGTAACAGTCTGCTGGTCCCAACGGGGACTATACTTTAACAGGTAACAGTTCTTGTAACAGTTCTTGTACCCTCACGGGTAACTATTTACAGTACTCTTTACCGTACTTCAGTAACGGTGTCCTCCTGCTCCTTCTTGCGGGTATTCTTCAGATCCGTCCGGATCCTCTTGTTCCTCCTCGCACTGTAGCTCTCTCTCGGTCAGTCGGTGTACATGGAGAGCATATGGACCTTTGGCACATTGATGCCGGGTGAAAGTGACCTCATCACCCAGGTACAGATCTCGTCCTCTGTGTCCCTCCGGCAGGTGGGACTCGACATCTCTGCGGGTCACGAAGACGTCGCCGGGGGTGCGGTGATCCCGGATGAAGCCCCAACCGTGCTGCAGTTGGAATTTAATTACAGTCCCGGTGGCACGGGGACCGTGGGCTGCACGGGGGTTCCGTCGGGTCCGGCTCTTCTGTTCTGCACTTTGCACTTGCAGCCGCTCCTCGCGGACCCGCCTCTCTCGCCGTTCCCTCTGAAAGACCTCCAGCTGCTGACGGCAGCACTCCGCACGCTCAGCTGCAGCCGCCCGGGTCTCTTGAGTGAACCCGATGAGGTCTCCTCCAGTGGGGTCCCACGCAAACTGCGCTTCCTCCAGCGAGAGTGGGGTGATCTTGGCGGGCGCCGGAGCCGGGATCAGGGGCTCATCCAGGGGCCTCTCCTTCCGGAGTCGGGGATGGTAGTACTCCGGTGGCCACTCAAAGGGCTGCCCACCTGGGCAAGTGTGCTGGGCGAACAAATCCTCACCCAGGTGCGGCACTGTTGAGGTCGAGGGCGCGGTGGTGGCAGTGGCGCCCGGGTTCAACAGGCCTTGCGACCAGGCTTGGGGCACCCTGAAAGTAAAGGGCACCGTGAAGACGGCGGCGCCCGGAGGTACTTGACCTTGCGACCAGGCCGGTGGCGTCTCCTGCTTGGACGCGCTCGGGGTCGAGGCGCGTGACGTCACAGGGGGCATGGTCGCGGCTCCTGCTTGAGGCCTAGTCTGGAGCGGTGGCGGTGCAGCGACGGGATCGATCAGGGGGACTTCGGGCTCTGCAACGGGGAGCGGGGGTAGGTTTACGGTGGCCGGGCTTGGGGTAGTAACGTCCCCTTTACTTGCCTCCGTCTCTTCAGCTCCCTCTGCGGCGTCGTCTCCGGCCTCCGTCCCTTCTGCATCCTCTTCAGGGGCAGGCGTGCTCCTCGTCGCCGATGGTGTGCTCCGCTGGCGGGTTCCAGCCTGCTGGGCCATCTCCCTGCTCCACTCCGTCAGCGTTTCTTGCTGCACCTGGGCCATCCTCCTTGCGAGGCCCTCCAGCGCGGTCTGTGCACGCTCCCGGTCTCGGGGGAGCTGTGCCAGGATCTCCACCAGGTCTTGTGGGGTGGTGGCTTGCAACAGGCTCCTGACCACAGGGTCGGTGCTGCCTGACTCTCCCTCCATCTCCGGGTACGGCTTCTCCAGACTCCTCCAGGCTGCACCCATCTTCGCTCTTTTGTTCTTGATCCGCCTACTTTGAGGGCGGTCTTGGGGCAACTTGGTGATTGTCAGTTCCAGGGGCAGACCCCCCACGCTGACGGACATCTCACCCATTGCAGTCTCTGCTGGTGGGGGCGGTCTTTGCTTTTGGCGCTCTTCTTGGTCCTGGCCCACGATGGGAGGTGGCCTCTTGCCACCCTCTGGCACGCCCATAATGGCGTCCGCTCTGCCAGGGCGGGAAACTGTCCAAGATGGCGGGAATCGCCTCCCAGTGGCGGGAAACTCGGTGGATGGCGGGAAAAAGCTGCAGATGGCGGGCAACCGGCGGGAAACGACCCGTGATGGCGTCCGATGGCGGGGACCCTCCGGAATTGGCGGGAGACTTCTTTTTACGGTACATATAAACTTTTCTTCAGGCACGCAGTACCCGGTGGTTGCGGGCACGAAATCCTGCCGACTACGCCAAAGTTGACGCGCCCCTGGGCCTGCTGCGTCGCGCGGCATCGCGCGCACGGGGGAGCTTACCCGGAGCCGGATCTGATAGGAGTAGTAGTCCTTGTGGCCGTGACCCGGTCCGTGCCCAGGGAGTCAAACTAAGTGGCAGTCTATGGCAGTAGATGTTAACTTGATCGACTACGCCACCCGTTGAGTGCGGCTTTGAAGCCGCCGCTGCAGAACAGTCCACTGAGGCCAGGTGTATAAGGATGTGCAGCGTGGTGGTATAACCCCCAACGGGAGGGGTATGGCCTCAGGGCAGCAGGTGTAGATGATGGGGGTTGTGATGATGCAGGAAGGAGAGGCAGAGACGTGAGATGCAGTTTCAGGGTTTTTACTCACTGATGTTGCTTTAGTCACTCTGGCCTTGAGTGACCACCCGAGCCATGCTACGTCCACCAGGTGCGGGACTCGGCTAACCCCCAGGCAGTTCCGGAGCGTGATCCTGAGCTTCCCTCTCACTCTCTTTCTCCTGGCCGTCCCCACCAGGGATCCACCTTTGTCCGGCTCCCTCGGGCCTCTTAGTGGTTGAACCTTCTCTGGCTTCCCTGGCCCTACTCGTGGTGTGCCTTCCTGGTGGATATGGTGAGGGTCGTGGCAAAACTTGACCACGACCTCCGGTTCCTGGTTAAGGGTTACTTCTGCCTCTGCCAGCTTGGGATCCGGTGCCCTTTTCTGCCAACCCTTCACCCTTTTGGCTTAATTCTGGGATCTTAGGGTTCCCTCTGTCTCTGCTTCTCTGGGCCTTTCTTCCTCCTCTCTCTTCACTGCAGGCTTGGCCCTGGAGCTGGGCCCTGTCGGAGCCACAGCTCCCTGTCAGCCCTCCTGGCTGAGCTCCTCTGCTCTGCTCCTCCTCAGACTGAACTCGACCAAAGACCCTATTCTAAGATGGTGCCCACCATATATACTCCCTCTATGTGTGAGCCCAGGTGACTAGCACCCAATGAGCTCCTAGCTTTACCCAGAGTACTCCCCCTATCTGCCCCTACACTACTGGGATGTTCCACCCCCCTCCCACTCCAGCCAGGGACAGACGCTGTCGTACCTGCACATTTACTTGGTGGGAGTACCGTAGTTCTGTCCCCCGGAAATGGGATGTATGTAGTGCATGCAGCCTACTGAGCTCAGTCCCACACTCCATCCTTACCCGGGAGTGGAATACCACACCTCTGGAGTGAGGTGCAATACCCCTGTAGCAGCCGAGCCCTCAGGGTGCTACACTGGAGTACCGAGTGACCTACCTGCGAGAATCTCGCCAGACTGCGAATGGAAAGACAGCATCGTCTGAGCAGCAGAATATGGCAGCCGTCTATAAATTGTGAGACCAGACAGAGAAAGGGCCCTTCAAATAATAGTACGGCTACAGTAGAAGTTAGAGACCTTTCAAGATGTCCTGAGGATAGTGGGCGTGGGTTTAGAGGTAGTGAGACCTCCAGTAACTCAGGTCTGAGAGGCCTATACAAACGACCCAATAGAGTACAGGACAGTACGAAGTCAGACCTGACCGTAGATACAAGGGCAAGTAAGTCACACTGCTGTATTGACCGCTGGGAGCGGGGGAGGTCTGACAAGGTTACGACTGACCGTTGGGAGCGGGGGAGGTCTGACAAGGTTACGACTCGGAAATGTGACTTGACGAAGTTAGTGACAATGACAGATGGTAGGTCCCTAAGGAATGGGATAATGTTGATGACTAATGTTCCAGGGGCTGAGCAGCGCAATTGTCAAGTACATGGTCTCTGTGTGAACCGTGGGTTATAATGTGATTGTGTATACTATGTGTTCAACCCCACAAGTTTGAACAGAGGGGGGGGGATATGTAATGCAGCGGCTTGCTGCATTGCTAAAATGTCCAGGGGGTGTGTTCTGGCTGACCATTTACCTCCCCTTCAGGTGACTAATCACATGACTGTGACATCATCACAGGTCCTGTGTGCACAGAAGGATATATAAATCCTGGTAGTTTGAAACAGACAGAGAGAGAGAGAGAGAGGCCTGGTGAAGCCTGGAAGGCAGTGGCAGGATCCCTGTGTTTGGGGATACTAGTAGCCTTGGAAGGCACGTGGCCTAGAGACTACGCCTAGTGAGCCTTAAACGACAGCTTTGGCTGAACAGAGCTGATAGAAGCAGCTAAGACCCAGCAAAGGTAAAAACGCTGCTTGATGTGGACATTGATATTGTTACCTTGCTGAAGGCTGTATTTGGAGCCAAGTGGGCATGTCTGTCACTGGAAAGGCTCTTGGATATTATATGTGTAACATGTCGGCGAGCCACGGAGATGGACTATGTTATGTGCAGTTTATGATATGTAATAAACTGCTGGACTGTGAATTACCGGAAAAAAACATTGCATGTGTGCTTTAATTGACTCGGTGAAGCGAGTGCCCCTCAGCATGATGAATAGCGCTACCTTACAATAGGCGCAGTATTATAGTAGTTATATTCTTGTGCATAGGGGGCAGTATTATAGTAGTTATATTCTTGTACATAGGGGCAGTATTATAGTAGTTATATTCTTGTACATAGGGGGCAGTATTATAGTAGTTATATTCTTGTACATAGGGGGCAGTATTATAGTAGTTATATTCTTGTACATAGTGGGCAGTATTATAGTAGTTATATTCTTGTACATAGTGGGCAGTATTATAGTAGTTCTAGTCTTGTACATAGGAGCAGTATTATAGTAGTTATATTCTTGTACATAGGAGCAGTATTATAGTAGTTATATTCTTGTACATAGGGGCAGTATTATAGTAGTTATATTCTTGTACATAGGGGCAGTATTATAGTAGTTATATTCCTGTACATAGGAACAGTATTATAGTAGTTATATTCTTGTACATAGGGGCAGTATTATAGTAGTTATATTCTTGTTCATATGGGCAGTATTATAGTAGTTATATTCTTGTACATAGGGGCAGTATTATAGTAGTTATATTCTTGTACATAGGAGCAGTATTATAGTAGTTATATTCTTGTACATAGTGGGCAGTATTATAGTAGTTCTAGTCTTGTACATAGGATCAGTATTATAGTAGTTATATTCTTGTACATAGGAGCAGTATTATAGTAGTTATATTCTTGTACATAGGGGGCAGTATTATAGTAGTTATATTCTTGTACATAGGAGCAGTATTATAGTAGTTATATTCTTGTACATAGGGGCAGTATTATAGTAGTTATATTCTTGTACATAGGGGCAGTATTATAGTATTTATATTCTTGTACATAGGAGCAGTATTATAGTAGTTATATTCTTGTACATAGGAGCAGTGTTATAGTAGTTATATTCTTGTACATAGGGGGCAGTATTATAGTAGTTATATTCTTGTACATAGGGGGCAGTATTATAGTAGTTATATTCTTGTACATAGGAGCAGTATTATAGTAGTTATATTCTTGTACATAGGGTCAGTATTATAGTAGTTATATTCTTGTACATAGGGGCAGTATTATAGTAGCTATATTCTTGTACATAGGGGCAGTATTATAGTAGTTATATTCTTGTACATAGGGGCAGTATTATAGTAGTTATATTCTTGTACACAGGGGCAGTATTATAGTAGTTATATTCTTGTATATAGGGGCAGTATTATAGTAGTTATATTCTTGTATATAGGGGCAGTATTATAGTAGTTATATTCTTGTACATAGGGGCAGTATTATAGTAGTTACATTCTTGTACATAGGGGCAGTATTATAGTAGTTATATTCTTGTATGTAGGAGCAGTATTATAGTAGTAGGTGAAATAATATGGCGTCGTTCCTCTGAGCTGATTGCGTTGTTTTCTTCCATCTTTCCTTTGGTCCTCACTTGTTCTTATTTTTTCCTATCTGACAAGTAAACTCAGATCTTAGAGAACTTCTCGGAGATTTGCACAGAACTCTTCTCTGCCTTTTTCGCCCACTGGTTTTGACAACTTCAACAGCGCTGGAAATGATAAATGAGCGAGCAGAGGACAATCGCGCAGGTTGCAGATCTGTGCTTGCCACCACAGCAAAACAACCGTACAATTTCTGTATTTCTTTGGGCTCCTTCACTTTTCCATCTTTTCTGGTGACAGATTTTTTTTTTCATTGTTCAAGCTGTTTTTTTTTTCTTCTGTTTCCAAGCAATAAAAAAGTCAAGATTTGCAGATTTTTTTCTACCTGACTGCCTGAGCGATGATTTTTTTTATTTATTTTTTTTTTTTTGGAGTTTTAAAAGTTTACAGAGAGCGCTGCTCCTGGGGGAGATGTATGCTATTTATTCCGTTCCATCTGGATGTCAGTAAAGTCTGCATTACCTTCAGCGGAACAGGGTGGATGACTCAAAGGTTAGACTACATTCATGCCAGGAAGAAACCAGAGGGGAGAAAAAATGTGACAAGAGAAATTTTCTCTTCTTCAATTCCGCGGCTTTATGACACCAGGCTTCCAGTTATGTTTGCTGCCGAATATGTGGCAGGAAGAAAACCGATCTTCAAAACCCCGCTGTCATGCATGTCCAATGTATCCCTCAGCGAGCTCGTCTTTCCGGAGCACCAGGCTTCGGGGAGCCGACTACTCCTTAGCCTTTGATTTTTCTCCGGTTCTTTTCTTTGTTGAGCATTTTCTTTGACATTTCGTTTGATTAATGAGCTGCCTATGATTTTTTGGCCGTGTGTTTGTGGATTATTGATTACTCTCCCACTTAATCGATAAGGTAAATCTCAAAAGGGCTATGAAGTTAGCGAATCAGTCAGAAGGTTTGAGGGCTGAGGCTCCTCCGCAACGTGCAATCCGGTCGGCGTGACTAATGGACTATAAATGAGAAACTGGGAAAATAGAAGCGAGAAAATATGGGGTCGATCCAACCTGTTTGATGATACTACAACTCCCAGCATGTCCTGACAGCCAACGGCTTAAAACATTAAAGGGGTTGTTTACCGAAAGCTTTGAAAATACCTATAAAATACCTAGCGGAGTATTATTTGACTTCCTGGGTTTCCCCGCCGGTCTCTGTATTTTGACTATCAGCAACATTTCAACATGGGACTGGCGTTAGTTGCGGGAATGGGGGTCCCAAAGTCTGTGTGAATGAAGCCATGGGGCCCTTCAGTTATATGGAGAGCTACTTGAGCATCTACAGTAGGGTCATGTAAAAGACAAGTATTTCCCCCCCCAACCCACGTAAAAAATAAAGTTTCTTGGTTTTTTTTTTGCTTTTTGGGTAACTGTTTTATTGCTCTAGCCCTAAACTTATCCTTGATACTAACACTATCTCTAGCCCTAACCCTAAATCTCATTCTACCCCTACTCATAGTCATCCTAACCCCAATGCTAGACCTGTTCCTAACCCGAACTATAGCTCTAACCCTAATTCTAGCCTTGTTTTCATGATAACCAAAGTCCTCCTAACTCCAATCCTAGTCGTATCTCTAACCATAGCCCTAACCATAGTTCTAAATCTACCCATAGTCCTTAGCCCAATCCTAGTCCTATTCCTAGCCTTAGCTATAACCCTAATCCTAACCCTATCCATAGTACTAATTTAACTCTAATACTAGTCCTTTTCCTAACCCTAGTTCTAACCCTAATCCTAACCCTAACCTTGTTCTAACCCTAACCAAACTCCTCCTAACCCTAATCATATTCCTATCTCTAACCCTCACCCTAATCCTAGCCATGGTTTGATCAATAACCATAGTCCTAATTCCAATTTTAGCCCTATTCCTAATCCTAGCTCTAACCCTTATCTTAATACTAACCTTCTTTTAATCCGAACCATAATCCTCCTAACCCTTATCATAGTCCTATCTCCAACCCTAGCCATAATCCTCCTAACCCTAATCATAGTCCTATCTCCAACCCTAGCCATAATCCTCCTAACCCTAATCATAGTCCTATTTCCAACCCTAACCATAATCCTCCTAACCTTAATCATAGTCCTATCTCCAACCCTAGCCATAATCCTCCTAACTCTAATCATAGTCCTATCTCTAACCCTAACCATAATCCTCCTAACTCTAATCATAGTCCTATCTCCAACCCTAACCATAATCCTCCTAACCCTAATCTTAGTCCTATCTCCAACCCAAACCATAATCCTCCTAACCTTAATCATAGTCCTATCTCCAACCCTAACCATAATCCTCCTAACCCTAATCATAGTCCTATCTCTAACCCTAACTATAATCCTCCTAACTCTAATCATAGTCCTATCTCCAACCCAAACCATAATCCTCCTAACTCTAATCATAGTCCTATCTCTAACCCTAACCATAATCCTCCTAACTCTAATCATAGTCCTATCTCTAATCCTGACCCTAATCCTCCTAACTCTAATCGTAGTCCTATCTCTAACCCTAACCATAATCCTCCTAACCCTAATCATAGTCCTATCTCCAACCCTAGCCATAATCCTCCTAACTCTAATCATAGTCCTATCTCTAACCCTGACCATAATCCTCCTAACTCTAATCATAGTCCTATCTCTAATCCTGACCCTAATCCTCCTAACTCTAATCGTACTCCTATCTCTAACCCTAACCATAATCCTCCTAACCCTAATCATAGTCCTATCTCCAACCCTAGCCATAATCCTCCTAACTCTAATCATAGTCCTATCTCCAACCCTAACCATAATCCTCCTAACTCTAATCATAGTCCTATCTCTAATCCTGACCCTAATCCTCCTAACTCTAATCATAGTCCTATCTCTAACCCTAACCATAATCCTCCTAACTCTAATCATAGTCCTATCTCCAACCCTAACCATAATCCTCCTAACCCTAATCTTAGTCCTATCTCCAACCCAAACCATAATCCTCCTAACCTTAATCATAGTCCTATCTCTAATCCTGACCCTAATCCTCCTAACTCTAATCGTAGTCCTATCTCTAACCCTAACCATAATCCTCCTAACTCTAATCATAGTCCTATCTCTAATCCTGACCCTAATCCTCCTAACTCTAATCATAGTCCTATCTCTAACCCTAACCATAATCCTCCTAACTCTAATCATAGTCCTATCTCTAACCCTAACCATAATCCTCCTAACCCTAATCATAGTCCTATCTCTAACCCTAACCATAATCCTCCTAACTCTAATCATAGTCCTATCTCTAATCCTGACCCTAATCCTCCTAACTCTAATCATAGTCCTATCTCTAACCCTAACCATAATCCTCCTAACTCTAATCATAGTCCTATCTCCAACCCTAACCATAATCCTCCTAACCCTAATCTTAGTCCTATCTCCAACCCAAACCATAATCCTCCTAACCTTAATCATAGTCCTATCTCCAACCCTAGCCATAATCCTCCTAACCCTAATCATAGTCCTATTTCCAACCCTAACCATAATCCTCCTAACTTTAATCATAGTCCTATCTCCAACCCTAGCCATAATCCTCCTAACTCTAATCATAGTCCTATCTCTAACCCTGACCATAATCCTCCTAACTCTAATCATAGTCCTATCTCTAATCCTGACCCTAATCCTCCTAACTCTAATCGTAGTCCTATCTCTAACCCTAACCATAATCCTCCTAACCCTAATCATAGTCCTATCTCCAACCCTAGCCATAATCCTCCTAACTCTAATCATAGTCCTATCTCCAACCCTAACCATAATCCTCCTAACTCTAATCATAGTCCTATCTCTAATCCTGACCCTAATCCTCCTAACTCTAATCGTAGTCCTATCTCTAACCCTAACCATAATCCTCCTAACTCTAATCATAGTCCTATCTCTAATCCTGACCCTAATCCTCCTAACTCTAATCATAGTCCTATCTCTAATCCTGACCCTAATCCTCCTAACTCTAATCGTAGTCCTATCTCTAACGCTAACCATAATCCTCCTAACTCTAATCATAGTCCTATCTCTAATCCTGACCCTAATCCTCCTAACTCTAATCATAGTCCTATCTCTAACCCTAACCATAATCCTCCTAACTCTAATCATAGTCCTATCTCTAACCCTAACCATAATCCTCCTAACTCTAATCATAATCCTATCTCTAACCCTGACCCTAATCATTCCAACTCTAATTGTAGTCATATCTCTAACACTAACTATAATTCTAACCCTAACCATGGTCCTAACCCCAATCCTAGCCCAATTCCTAACCTTAGAAACAAACCCTAACACTATCCACAGTATTAATTCTAACCCCAATCCTAATCCTAACCCTAACCATAGTCTTTGTTACAACAATCCTAGTCCTATTTCTAACCCTATTCTTAACCTTATCCATAGTACTAATCCTAACCCCAATTTTACAGTCAACATTTCAGAAAACCATTTACAATCAAACACATTGAATAAACCTGAGTTCTTTAAGGGGTATTCTCTTTTCAAGAACTGAGGGTTGAGTTACCCCGGAGGTCAGCCCCCAGCTATGATTGAGCTATGACTAATACTAGAGATAGGACATCACTTAGTTTCTTAACCCTCCTTGGCGCTAACAGAAGCCTTGGCCAATCTATTATGTCATCGTAGTCCAGATGATACATATGCATTGAAGTATTAAAATATGTAAGATTAATCCAAAACTTTGCTGGGGAAAAAAAAGTTCTCCCACCAATCTATCGTCTCCCTGACCCGCAATGCAGATTTAATTGTCTCCGGAAGATCTTATGCCAATATTCGGGAGGTATAATTCATTGTCCGCTGCCGCGCAGCGAGTATATAGGGGGGCATTGTCATGAACCATGGTCATTATGTCTCAGCATTTATCAGATGCCTAAACGGCTGAGCCGGGGATGATAAAGTGAAACATCTGGTATTTTTTGAATGCGTAATCCAATTCCGACTCCCCGACATGGCGCTCGGCGCCCAAACTCTGATAACTTTATTCTGTAGCAAAGTCATTTCATAACATTAAAGCAATGGCGCTATTCTTCATTTTCAAGAAGAGCCTGGAAGATTATGTGCCGTTATTTATCATAAGGAGGTGCAGGGTGGAAATAATATCTACAAGACAAATGGATTTCAGCACGGAAGAAAAGATTTGATTTTGAAGGTTTATTATTTAGAAGGTTCTGTGGAGTGAAAGTAATGATTGTGTGGGCTTAATCAGGAGACTATTAATTCACAAGGAGCTAATTCCAGCAGCACGGCGGGAGGCAGCAGGTGACGGCTCCGCCGTTATTTTTTGGTTTTAGGCTGAATTACATGTCGAATAAACGAATGAATAAATGAATGATGGAATGATAAGATGGATGGATGACTGATAAGATGGATGGATGAATGATGGAATGATAAGATGGATGGATGAATGAATGATGGATTCATGATATGGATGGATGGATGAATGGATGTGTGGGTGGATGATGGAATGATAAGATGGATGGATGAATGATGGAATAATAAGATGGATGGATGAATGATGGAATGATAAGATGCATGGGTGGATGATGGAATGATAAGATGGATGAATGATGGAATAATAAGATGGATGGATGAATGATGGAATGATAAGATGGATGGATGAATGAGAAGATGGATGGATGAATGATGGAATGATAAGATGGATGAATTATAGAATGATAAGATGCATGGGTGGATGATGGAATGATGAAATGGATGGATGAATGATGGATTCATGAAATGGAAGGATGATGGAATGATGAGATGGATGAATGAATGATGGATTCGTGAGATAGAAGAATGGATGGGTGGATGATGGAATGATGAGATGGATGAATGATGGAATGATGAGATGGATGGATGAACGATGAAATAATGAGATGGATGGATGAATGATGCAATGATGAGATGATGGATGAATGATGGAATGATGAGATGGATGGATGAATGGATGGATGGGTGGATGATGGAATAATGAGATGATGAATGAATTATACAGTCATGAGATGGATGATGAGATGGATGGATGGATGGATGGATGGATGATAAAGTGATGAGATGGAAGGATGGATGATAGAATGATAAGATGGGAGGATGAATGATGCAATAATGAGATGGATGAATGATGGAATGATGAGATGGATTGATGAACGAATGATGTAATCAGATGCAAGGATGAATGATAAAATGATCAGATGATAGAATGACTGAATGTATGAATGATGCAATAAATAATTAAATGAATGCATGAAGGATTGATGGAATGATAAAATGATAGAATGCATGTATTAACAAAATCATGGAATTAATGATGAGATGAATGATGAAATGCATGCATGAATGAACGATGGAATGAATTCTAGAACGATAGGGTGATAAAATAGTAGAATGCATGAATAAATTATGAAATTATGAGATGGATGGATGAATGATAAAATGATCAAATGATAGAATGAAAGCATGCATGAATGAATGGTGGAATAAATGAATAATGAAATTAATGTGAATGAGGGATTGATGGAATGGATGATAAAATTATAGAATGCATGACTTAATGGATTGGTGTAATGAATGATGAGTTGAATGATAGAATGAAGAAATGCATGAATGATGGGTTAAGGGTGGCATGAATGAAGGAATGAGCGATGGAATGAATTCTTAAATGATGGGATGATAAAATGATAGAATGCATGAATGATGGAATGAATGTGGGGTGATGGATTAAATGCTGGACTGAACGATAAGATGAATGATGGAATTATAGGATTATGAAATGTATGAATGAATTATGGAATTATTTATGGGATAAATGATGGAATACATGAGGGAAATTAATAAATTAATTATGGAATAATGGGATAAATGGGAACAATGAGTTAATGGAATAATGCAATGAATGATAGAATGTATGATTGAATGAATGAATTATGGAATGATTGGATGAAAGAATGAATTAACATTTGCATGAATTCTGAAATAAATGATAGAGATGATTAAATGATAGAATTAATGATGGAATATAATGAATCATAGAATAAATGATGGAATAAATAAATGAATAATGGGATGATGGAACGAATAATAGAATTTATGCATGAATGATGGAATGAATGCCCCTGCATTCACAGCAGATCGATCAGGAGGAGCAGAAACACCCTGCAAGATCCTTGGCTTTTCAAGCTTGGGGTCAGAAATGGTGACTGGTGCAAAAAGAACAATGTCACCAAATCACCAGCCTGAAGTTCAGCTCCACTTCGATGTGGTCATAAATCAGCCGAGAACTTGTTTCAGGAGAAAAGAGACAAGGGTTGCAATAGTAACTCATTCTGCAGTCTGCTATGTACTGTGATACATAGAGGTTGTAGAATCCAAAACAACATCCAACATTTTTAATCCTATTGCAGGAATGGGTATATTACTTATTAGCAAAAAAAAATACCTACATTTAAGTGAACAAAAAGTGCCCCGAAAGTAAGTTTCGTAACACAAAATCTACATCTTAATCCCCACAATCATTCCCATCTTCTTTCTTCCTTTAAAGAGCGGTGGAGGTGATCTCCTCCGGCAGGCGCTGTCTGGCTGTCCGCTCCCATTCTGCATCATCATAGCTTTGGTCATGTGTGAAAACAGTCGGCTCCTGAAGGAACATGTGACGGCGGGCGGCTCGCTCTCTCCTCCACCACGTATTGCTATTTTGGAATTCCTTGCATGGGTTGGCACCGCTCAGACGCCCGGTGACCAGGCAATGGCCTTGGGTGCAGCTTGACGTTGAGTGAAATATGTCAGCCCTACCTCTGCTGTACTTAGCGCTCTGGACCATGTTCTGCTTATTATTATATAGCTTTTGAAGTGTGGCCCCTTCCACGTCTCTGCGTGACCCCAAGTGCTGTACACACGCGGTCAGATGTCATATCACAGTCATATCTTTCTGCGGTTAACCCCCATGTGACATTCATCTGAAAGCCTCTCAGCCATGGCCGTCCTTGATGTACAGTAGCTGCTTGTCTGCTACTTTCATTTTTAGCAAAAACTCAATTGTCAAATGGAAAAAAATGCCATATATTGCAAGGAAGAGAAGACATATATTTTTTTTTGCTAATGCAAAGCATTAAAGGGAACCTGTCCCTTGTTGAAGGGAACCTGTCACCAGATAAAGGGAACCTGTCACTTTTTAAAGGGAACCTGTCACCAGATAAAGGGAACCTGTCCCTTGTTAAAGAGAACCTGTCACCAGATAAAGGGAACCTGTCCCTTGTTAAAGGGAACCTGTCACCAGATAAAGGGAGCCTGACACTTTTTAAAGGGAACCTGTCACCAGATAAAGGGAACCTGTCCCTTGTTAAAGGGAACCTGTCACCAGATAAAGGGAGCCTGTCACTTGTTAAAGGGAACCTGTCACCAGATAAAGGGAACCTGTCACTTGTTAAAGGGAACCTGTCACCAGATAAAGGGAACCGGTCACCTGTTAAAGGGAAACTGTCACCAGATAAAGGAATCCGGTCACCTGTTAAAGGGAACCTGTCACCAGATCAAGGAAACCGGTCACCTGTTAAAGGGAACCTGTCACCAGATCAAGGAAACCGGTCACCTGTTAAAGGGAACCTGTCACCAGGGAGCAAGAAAAAAAAGGTAGTTTCTGGCTCAACTGACTGAATAAGAAATATATTAGTTTATTAAATCAAGTTAAATGCCCATTAAAAGTTACAAATGTTTTTCTCTCTGTCAGCTGCAATCACCAGCAGGTACGGCACCCACTGGTTTCTGATTACAGCAACAGATTCTTCCATGTTACCATTGTGAACAGCTCTAACCCTCCTCAACTCCTTCCCAGTTAAAGGGAACCTGTCACCAGTGCTGCATTCCGAGAAAGTTGTATATCACGTCCTGACTCCCCTGTATGTCTAAAAAAAAACCTTTTGAAATGCTCCAACGAGTTATGCACAATCGGTTGGTCCGGTCGGCGCCTGTCCCTCCTATCCCTTGATAAACGCCATCCTCCCGCTGTGATTGATGTGGATAATGTGTCCTGCTTCATCCACATAGCTGAACGAAATCTCGCTCCTCTAAAGGGACCTCGCCTGAAACTGAATTAAAAAAATAATAAACGAAAAACATTTCAATTACAAGCTCTTTTTAAAATAAATATAAAGTTTTATGACCTCAATTTTAAAATTTGAAGTGTGAGCTCTAGTGGCCAATGTGGGAATTGCAACAATTCAAAATGTATTATTATAAGGAAAGACACAGATGAAAGCGAAAACAAGATAAAACTAAATAAAAATAAATAATAATAATAAAAAAAATTAAATTATAAACTTTTTTTAATTAACCATAAAGGTTTATGTCTTTAATTTTAAAAGTAAAATGTGAGCTCTAGTGGCCAATGTGGGAATTGCAACAATTCAAAATGTATTATTATAAAACACATATGAAAGCAAAAACAAGATAAAACTAAATTAAAAAAGTTAATAAAAAAAACATTTAAATTATATATATATTTTTTTTAAATAAATACAAAGTTTTATGACTTCAATTTTAAAAGTGAAGTGTGAGCTCTAGTGGCCAATGTGGGAATTGCAATAATTCAAAATGTATTATTATAATAAGGATAGACACAGATGAAAGCAAAAACAAGATAAAATGAAATAAAAATAAAAATGAAAAAAAAAATTAAATTATAAACTTCTTTTAAATAACCATGAAGGTTTACGTCTTTAATTTTAAAAGTGAAATGTGAGCTCTAGTGGCCAATGTGGGAATTGCAACAATCCAAAATGTATTACTATAAGGAAAAACACTGATGAAAGAAAAAACAAGATAAAACTAAATAAAAATAAATAATAATAATAAAAAAAATTCAATTATAAACTATTTTTAATTAACCATAAAGGTTTATGTATTTAATTTTAAAAGTGAAATGTGAGCTCTAGTGGTCAATATGGGAAGTGCAACAAACCAAAATGTATTACTATAAGGAAAGACACAGATGAAAGCAAAGACAAGATTAAACTAAATAAAAATAAATAATAATAATAAAAAAATTCAATTATAAACTTTTTTTTAATTAATCATAAAGGTTTATGTCTTTAATTTTAAAAGTGAAATGTGAGCTCTAGTGGCCAATGTGGGAACTGCAACAATTCAAAATGTATTATTATAAAACACATACGAAAGCAAAAACAAGATAAAACTAAATAAAAATAAATAATAATAATAAAAAAATTCAATTATAAACTTTTTTTAATTAACCATAAAGGTTTATGTCTTTAATTTTAAAAGTGAAATGTGAGCTCTAGTGGCCAATGTTGGAATTGCAACAATCCAAAATGTATTACTATAAGGAAAGACACAGATGAAAGCAAAGACAAGATAAAACAAAAAAAAAATAATAATAATAATAATAATAAAAAACAAATTTCAATTATAAACTTTTTAATCATAATGCTTTATGTCTTTAATTTTAAAAGTGAAATGTGAGCTCTGGTGGCCAATATGGGAAGTGCAAAAAAAATTCTGAATATTTTTTGTAGGGGAGAGTAACAAATGAAACGAGAATAACATAAAAAATTCCAATGATAAATTGTCTTTAAATGATAACTTTTACTCTCACAAGTCTGGGCCCACGGGAGCCCTGCAGATATCCTCATATCTTATTTATCCAGCTATCTGTTGGCTTGTATTAACTGAGTGTCCATAAAACTCCTCCTGCCTGCGACATCCATCTCGAGCGGCTGTTTGCGCAGACTGATCGACAGAAGAGTGAATTGGCAGGAGAAGCTTCTTTCCACTTCCCAAACATATTTATAATACAGTACGGTCTAGATGTAAAGGGCGCGCCAGCCTCCGAATCACTGCTTCTATCATCTATTCATATTTTACCCGGCACGGAAGTCCTGGCGCCTACGTTGAATGAAGCAATCAATGGAGAGTGACAGTTCCCTTTTCCTTATCCTTTAAGATTAATTCCAATGTAAAATGTTGCATTTAAGAAAGCAATTATTGAAAATTTGCTCTAAACGCTCTAAAAAAAAAAAATTCCCCGTAAATATTTATTTATTTTTAAATATTTAAAAAAAAAAAAAAGTTCTTCCTATTTGAATTTGAAAAATGTTGTCATTTAAATGTCTTCAAAAGCCTTTGAAGAACTGATGTGTTCCCCGTCTTCTTGCTGGAGGTTATTTGCTTCTTGATAAATGACTAATTTAAGGGTGAATTCATGCTCTTTAGTGAGTCCCTCTTCATGAATTGCAATCTGGTCTGGGCTCCCCTCGGGGGGCGCAACAGATTCTGCCTTCTGCAACGTTCGCTGCCAAATCAGATGACAAATTTTGTTTGCTCGGATCCTAAGGAAGAGGGGATTTTGGGCGCCTGCTTTGCGGACGTCTCTGTTTGCGTTGGTGTAAAAAAAAAACAAAAGAAAGAAATAAAAAAAAATAAAGAGGAAAGCACAAAATGAATGATGTGATTAATTTCAGGGACAGAATTGGAAATACAGAATTGGTGCATGGGAAATTCAAATCCCAGGAAGGCCAGGTCAATGCACGAGCCTGTAATAGCCTTAGACTTATGTTGCCAGAGGGCTTGGAACTGATTGCAAGCTGGTCAGCAAATGTGTTCCAACCAACTGGAGAAAAAGCGCGCTGACCCCTGCTCCCTGCAAAGTGGAGCTGTTTTGCCAAGGGATATCAGCAGTCGGAGGAGGAATGACTTTTCTACTGTTGCAATGACTCGTTAGCAGACTATTTACATCTCATTATAACCAAATCCCAATTATCCGAGCAAATGTGAAGTCCTTGCTTCCAAAATTTCCCTCTTTTACGATTTAATACTGGAAGGTGTCAGCTCGGGAGGTTAAGGTATGAAAGTTTTTGTGTACTAGGAACTGGGTGAGTTTAGGGTTTACGAGAAGAACAAAGAGGAAATATCAACATAGGCTCATGTAGGGAAAGAAGAGAGTGGCACCCTTCCATGCTCTAGCTTCCACCCCTTGTAGAAGAGGGGCATCACCCCAACCTAATGGTGCCCTGCGTATGTTCCTATTTGCCCACGAGGAACAAGAATGCTCCAGATCTGCTTTACTTCCCGACCTAAATTCTTAGGCTCTATTACAGTGAAAGGTGACTCATCTCTGGTATATTTGCTCTTTAGCAAAGATAAAGCACGTGAGAGTGATTGTCAAGCGTCTGAGTTCGAACCCTTGATCATGTGCTTTGTGGTCGGCTTTTCTGTCTGCCGAGCCACTGCAGATACACCTTGGTGTTTAGTTTCTGTTATCCTTGCTTCAGTCATTTTGGGTAACAGGTGTTTTCGTTTACTCATTTGTCTGCACTATCACCTTTCAGGTGCTGCTTTATATACTTTACACCTGCTGGTATTTCCTGCTGGTGATAGTCTGCTGTAGATTAAGCAAGTCAATGAAAGATCAGCTAGGGTTTATCTCTCTGCTGTTTATGTTCTTTACCCTGCACCTATCTTCTGTTTCTTGTTGGGAAGTTATTTTCTAACAGTATGTATTTAATCCCTTTGTATGTTTTACTCACTCTGGGATCTTTTCCTTTTTCAGCACACTTTACCTTCTGTAGGTAATTTGCCCTCTGCTCTGCCCTCCGGTTCTTTAGGAGGAACATGAAGCGTTAGGGCTATCTCTGCTCACCCAGGAACCACTAGGGACTGCGGGGTCAGGATCTCTAGTCTGTACAGGAACCAGCAGGGTTAGTTGCAGTTTATAATGTGTTACCTATTTTCCATAGTGAGTTGTTACACTATCATAACAGTGATGTTTTGATATTGGTTTCTATGGATTGAGTTATGAATCAGATAAATTAAAGCTTAAAATCACTGAAGCATCCTCTTCTGTGTATAAATAAATGACTTGTAGCTGAACGTTTCTGAAAGAGCAACCTTTTAATGTTATCATAGAGGTGCTAAAAAAATATAGGGCAATAAATTTCCCCTAGATAGACTGGACGTCTCCAGTTCATACCCGGGACATCACATGGCAATAGAAATGCAATATTTCTATGCCATACCTATAATTATGGTCCAAATTAAATAAAAAAGCGGTCTATAGGGCGTTAAACGAATGAACACTAGAGGTGAAAAATTTTTTAGGGCTAAAAAATAAATTTAATGAGCCCTTTCCACAACGCGTTTCGATAGTAAACTATCTTCCTCAGGTGGTACCTATAATTATGAGATAACACCATCCACGGATATAGTGTATCTGTGATCAGGGGACATAATCTCTTCTGTGAGTTCGAGCACCAGGATTATTGTCCTTGGCAAACTGCAGAATGTGATATCAACCCGAATTCTGGACATATCATAGTCATGTGGTGGGTTTAGAATAGTGAAAGTATGTTTGGGAATATGCCGGTCATATTATTCCACTAGAATTATATCCTTGCACACATCTCGCCTTGCGTACAAGTATCTATCCTCCTCTCACCTGACCAAGAGGAGGGGTGATGGGGCGTGGATGAGATCCTTTATAATATCTCATCCAGAAAAACTCATTGTCAGACCCAGGAGATACAACATGACTTGTAAATCTGTCATAATTTCTGTGGTGATCTCCTCTGCAAAGAATCCCCAATCTAAACATAAAAGCTTTCTTTATTTATCCCTTTTTGTTTTGTATAGGTTTTGCCTTGTGTGTCTTTTTGTTATGTCATCATTTTGTAACTTTGCAATCACTGTATCTTTTTTTCATATCTTAAATCTAAAATGTAATAGATTTGCTACTTACTGTTCCAAACGTACCCACTACCTCGAAGAGGGAAAGTACATCCCTCTTTGAGGTAGTTGTGTTACTCTGTGGATGCCAGAGTGCACAACTCCATAGCCTAACCACTCTGGCCTACCTTGGACATTTAGCCTAACTACTTTTTCTTGTTGTCTATTGAAGTTTGAGACCAACCAGTGCACTGAATGAAAATCACCATTGCTGTACACAACCATTCACTCTGAACTTCTTCCATGGTCCATAGTCCTAGTATATTCCATAAATGGACCTTAGTCCTGGGCTTAGAAGAGCAGCAGTGACCATAGCAGAATCTGATGGTCAGGAGTCAGGACACATTGCATTGTGTACTTATGGTCTACATTTGAAAACTTTTTGCCGACTTCCTCGAAGACGAGTATCCAGATATTTTCCAATTCTTCTAGGAGTCCAGGGCATCTCCCCTTTTACCAGAAGCTGCCTAGATGTTAAAGGAGAGTTGGAATTTAGGTACATGTTGGAAGTTCTTCACCCAAATACTTGCCAATTTTTCTTAAAATGTCTTTGCATAACTTCACCTTCTTTCTCGCAGGCCATTTCCCGTCCACGTCCCATATTCTCTCCTCAATGTGACCCAGGGCAAAGGGGCTCTGAGAAGTTAGGG